>NC_142143.1:34581666-34733181 GCF_024610735.1 Ursus americanus
TGTGGTGTCCAACTACAGGACAGCAGCATAAAAAAGTTTTCAGTGACATGTGAACATTTTCTGTAGGTATAATAGTCTGTGGATAAACACACCCTTGCCATGGCCAGCTGCCTGCTGTGCAAGGGAAGTTCTAGAGACTCACCATACTTAGCTTGAACTTCAGCAATGTTGGCCCTGTTGTGTTTATATAATCATCTGTTTATAAACAGCTGGTCTAACAAGCAAAAAGATTATTTTTATTTACCTTGTCTCCAAACCAGGTCTTCTACTAGAAGGATTAATTATAAGTTAAGAAGAAAAGACAAATAAAATTGGCTATTAAAAAGTATCTCCTTGTGGTAGAAGCAAATACTTCAATGGTATTTCTGGATTCATTCAAAGCTAAACCAAGACCATTTTTTTACAACTTAAGTCTCTATATTTAAACATTTTAAAAGTTGCCAATATAGAGGCCATTAAATTAAAAAATAACCAAAGAACACTAAAAGAACTTTTCAGTTGTCAATTCAAACCTTCCATAAATTTAGTTAATAAAAAAAGAAGATATCTTTGCCTTTTTCCCCAAATTAATAAAAAAAACAACAACAACTGAAATGAACTTAGATATAGACTTAGTAACTCTTGAAAATTAAGCTGAGGTTTTAATCTAAAATATCAAGGAATAACTGATTTAAGCAAGTGTTTCTTTCTGAAGGCAACTGATGAAATGAAGGAGATTTATTTTATAGGACAAGAAATTGTAACTCAATGTTCATAAAAGAGGAACATGAATCTACAGGAAAAGTGACAGAGTTGCACAGAAAAAGCTACCCAACTCTATCAAGCTTACCATTTTTACTAGCAAACACTTTTGTTTTTAATTTTATTCAAATTTTATTCCATAGGCATAGACTTAAAGAAAAAATAAACCAAAATATTATTTCATTTTCACACTATTCATTCAACCACTTATCATTCATTTATCCATCCATCCATCCAATTTAACAGGTAAATTCTTTTTTTTTATAATAATATTTTTTTATTATATTATGTTAGTCACCATACAGTACATCCCTAACAGGTAAATTCTATACCATGTGTTCAAGGAATAGCAAGAAAACCTGGCTGGAGTAGTGGACTCGGTAGCTGGTGCTAAGACAGGAGAGATGTAGGCAAAAGCCCCTCCAAGAGGCCTTGCTGGTGTAGAGCAGAGTTCATATTTTCTTACAGGTGCAAGAATAACCTATTCAAATGTTTCAAATAAGTAAGTGATACAAAGGGACATATTTTAAATCAATCTACTCTTTTAAATTTGAACCTCCTGCTTTAATAAAGCTGCTTTACAAACTCCACCAAAACATACCTTGAATTTTCCTTTCTCTATGCTCACAAAATATTTCCATTTGGAAATCTTGATTTTTAAAACAACCATTTAGTAATATGAAAGTTTGAGGATTGAAATGCTTGGGCTTTAAAAATAATTTCAGAGAAATTTATTTGGAGGCACGCTGAAGTCAGAAGATATTAAAACAATCCAGACTGTTAATTGCCATGACTAGGTGGCAGTGAAATTCACTTTATATGGCTGACACTAAGAGCCTGCTGAACTGTGGCCATCTCCCCAAACTGGCTACAAAGCCATTTATTATCTATATACTGTCTTCCTCACACTTATTCTCTCAGGATCACAATATTGTTTTTCTTTGTCCTGCTGCTCCCTCTTATCTCTTATTACTGAAATCAGCAAATGTTCCATGTAACCAAATTTATCAAGGAATTTATGTTAAACACTGTGAAGGATATTGCAAATGGTGCAAAGAAAGTCTCAGGGAAGAAAGAGAGAAAGGGGGAAAAAAATCACAATTAAAATATGGTTTGGGCAAAGGATTAGACAAGAAGAAAATAAATGGAGTAAAAATAATATTTACTGTGTGGCTACCACTGCCAGCAACTTTATAAGACAGATAAGGCATTTCTCGTTGTCCCATTTTATAAAGGAGGAAACTGAGGGAATCTGACTCCAGAGTTTGAACACTTCACCTAGACTCTTCTCAAACTTCTATAAGACTAGAAATCACTTGAACAACATGTTAAACAGAAACATAAATATTACATTTTTGGTAGATTCTGAGGTGAGGCCAAGGGCCATGAATTTTTACAAACTTAAACCACAAGCACTACTGCCAAATTGCCATTACCAAACCATCATGTTAACCCAAATTCAAAGATTTGGATTCGATATTGATGACTCTTCAAACATATCTGCAAAATCCTATCTTTTTTTTTTTAAAGATTTTATTTATTCATTCGACAGAAAGAGAGACAATCAGCGAGAGAGGGAACACAAGCAGGGGGAGTGGGAGAGGAAGAAGCAGGCTCCCAGCGGAGAAGCCTGACGTGGGGCTCGATCCCAGAATGCCAGGATCACACCCTGAGCCGAAGGCAGACGCTTAACGACTGAGCCACCCAGGCGCCCCTGAAAAATCCTATCTTATGATACCCTATATTTTCCAGCACTGTGTTAATTATATTTCATGTCCACATACTCATCTGGAGATACTGACACATGTATATTTCTAATTCAGTAGCTCTAACATGGGCCCTAAGAGCCTACATTTCTAACAAACTTAGAGGTGATGCCAGTGTGGCCAGTTCAAGAATCACATTTTCAGTAGCCAGGACCTAGTACAGTATCGGAAAATTTAGTATTAAAATGATAAGAAATATAATTCTTTTCCATAAAAAATTTATAGTCTCCGACAAAATAAAAAGGCAACCTACTGTATGGGAGAGAATATTTGCAAGTCATATATCTGAAAAGGGGTTAATATTTAAAATATATAAACTCATACCACTCAGTAATGAAGAAAACAATCTCATTTAAAAATGGACAGAGGACATTTTGAATAGACATTTTTCCAAAGAAATACAGATGGCCAACAGACACATGAAAAGATCCTCAATATCATTCATCATCATGGAAAATGCAAATCAAAACCACAATGAGATATCACCTTACATCTGTCAAATGGCTGTTGTCAAAAGACAAGTAATAACAAGTGTTGGCAAGGACATGAGAAGACAGAACACTTGTGCACTGTTGGTGGAAATGTAAATTGGTATAGCCACTATGAAAAACATTATGCTGGTTCCTCAAGAAATTAAAAATAGAATACCTTATAATCTAGCAATTCTCCTTCTGGGTATTTATCTGAAGAAAATGAAAATATTAAATCAAAAGGATATATGCACCCCGATGTTCTGGGCAGCATTATTTACAATAGCCAAAATAGAGAAACAATTTAAGTGTCACCAATGGATGAATGGATAAAGACAATATGATATCTATATATATAGATATATACATATATAGATAGATGATAGATAGATAGATGGAATATTATTCAGCCATAAAAAAGAATGAAATCTTACCATTTGCACAACATGAATGGACCTTGAGGGGATTATACAAAGTGAAATAGGTCAAAGAAAGATGAAAACTATGATCTCAGTTTTATGTGAAAAAATTTTTTTTTAGAAAACTAAGCTCATGAATACCAAAAAAAAAAAAAAAAGTTTGGTGGGTGCCAAGGAAGGGCAGGGCTGGGCAAAATGGCTAAAGGAGGTCAAAAGTTACAAACTTCCAGTTATAAAATAAAAAGTCATCGGGATGTAATATACAACATGGTGACTACAGTTAATAATACTGTACTGTACATTTGAAACTTGCTGGATGGGTAAATCTTAAAAGTTCTCATCACAAGGGAAAAAAATTAAAACTATGTAGGGTGACAGATGTTCACTAGACTTATTGTGGTGATCATTTTTCAGTATATACAAATCAAATCATTATGTTGTATACCTGAAACTAATAATGTTATATGTTATTTATACTTCAATTTTTAAAAAAGAATTTTATTGTCTAGAGAAGCAGATGGAGATACAGCCATATGCTTTGGGAACATGAGGCATATGAAGGGGGAAGTGAAAGAAGATTTACTTAGAAAGAGACATTTAAGATGAGATTTGAAGGAAACAATAGTCAGTTGCATGCTTTTCAGGAATTTACTACTAATATAAGACATGAGGAAAATAAAAAATAACTAAAACAAGTAATTTAAGGCAAGTATTTCCATAATACAAATACTGCAGACCTTCAAGGAAAGAGAGATTACTTCTGATTCTCTCTTATAAATATCCACTACATTTACCAATGGTTTTATGTCTGTTTACCAAGATGTCTTCCCCAGTGGACAGAGTCCCTGGGGAGCAGAAACCATCATATTCATAGTAGCATTAATATCCATCCCTTTGGCTCACATATAACACACATTTTTATAAAGAGATGTTGAATGATCACTGCAAGCTTCAAGAAGGAGGTAGGTTTGTAGTCTATGTAAATATTCCAAATATAAAGGTGCTTAAGCAACAATATTCCAAATTGGAGAAACAGTGTGAGAGGCCATATTACTACTAGAGTTCCATTATCTCTCATTTTGAACACTTGTTGATGTCACAGAATGAGACCAAACTCTTTGCGTTAATAACACAAGTATATGTCAAAGACAACAGCACCAAACTTTATTTGATGAAAGACCTTAAAAGATCATGCCTTTTGTTGATTTGTAGATGTTGACACAGATAATAGTATTGTTGCTGAGACATTTCAGAAGTCAATCCTTTCCTATTCAAGGCTTCAGATAAAAATATAAACCCTGAACTGAAGTTTTCGTTGCAGTCTTTTGAGAGACCATAAAGGAGAAGACCCAACTATGCCATGATCGGGTTCTATCCCATATAAATTGTGATATAATAAATATGTGTTGTTTTAAGCCACTAAGTTTCAGGCTAGTTTGTTATACAGTAATAGACAGTTAATACAAATGGTATATGTGTGTAAAGCACACTTTCTTTCCCTGTGAATATCTCTCCATTTCATCTAAGGTGACTAAGTTTCTTTTACTTCAAAACAAAAGGGCTACAGCTAAGACACAGAGAAGGGAAGAGTTATTTCTGCCTAAGCACAAAAAAAGTTTTTTTTTTTACAAAGAAGAGGACACTTGTATTGGAATTTATAAATGGGTAGAATTTTACCAGCCCATGAAAACACAAGCACAGCAAACCGAAGACAGAAAATGATCAAAAGCATAAAAGTAGTAAGCTTTTCAACATTTTATTCCTTCAGTTATTATTCAGATGACATATGACCCACAGTGGCAAGAATGGGAGAGAAGCATCAGGAGAATACACTGAAAGTTTGGTTTAGAAATAGAATTTGAACAGCTTTGAGACAGGCTAAGGAGATTAAATGAATTTTTTAATGACAATGAGAAACTGAGGTAAAGATATGGTAATAAGAATGGAAAAAAGAGAAGAGATCAGGATGGAATCAGGAGGGTTTGCTGTTCATATACTGAGTTAGTAACGGGGTGGGAAGAATTGATGGTGACTAGCGATCTCCAGTATGGTTTCTGGATATATAGAACAAAGACAGCCTTAAAAAGTTGAATACTTTGAGTCTGAAGTACCCATCTAAGTGACAATATCCAGGAACCAGAGAGATATATATTTTTGGCAGTACTGGCATGTCAAAGATTAAGTGAAGATAATAAAGTAAGTGAAATTTTAAAGTGAAGAGAGATGAAGAATGATGTGGAAACTTGAGCCATACCAACAACTAAAAATAGTTTCAAAACAGTGTGTCAAGGATGCTGAGAATAAACTAGTATGAGAAACAGGAGTAGCAGTTGCCTGAAGGAGGTCACCACTATAACTTCTGTACGTGTCAAAAGTATAAATTTTGAGAAAAGATCATTAGATGCTGTAACTGGGGCAGTATTCTTGACCACTGAGAGCAATTTCAACATAAAGGTAAATTCAGACTTCTGTACATTGAGGAACGTCTAAGGGACTGAGGTGGGCAGCAGTGAGTGAATTTAATGTTTTTAAAGAGGTTTGTGATAAACAGAAGGAAACGGAACTTGTGAACAAATAATCGTAGGGTGAGGGTATTTTTTTCTTCTTTTAAATTGTTTGTGTAATTTTGTGTAACAAGAGAGTGTGAGGTACAGTCAAAATCAGAAGAGAAGGCATCAGTCCAGAGAAATGGAAGATGTTCTAGAAAGAGGGAGTCAATAATGGGGCAAAGTCACAGAAGAGATGGGAGTAGATGAAAGATCATTTTCTTGCATGGGACTAATCGAAGTAAAAATTGATAAAGGCATAGTTTGGTGTGGTGGATACTGGGAGAAAATTTGAGCAAGCCCATTTTATTCCAATAAGACCAAAAGTCCATCTTTTGACAATGAAAGTTTAAGGATGGTTTGAAGAACTTAAGAAAAATGGTAATCATTTCTGTCAGAAACAAGAAAAGGAACTGAATGGGGATAAAGTAGCCAAGCAAAAGTGTTTTTAAAATAGATTTTACCAGATTGCTTTACCAGGGTTAGAAAGGAAAGCTTTGCAGACTTATGGTTTGAAATTAGATAGATCCAAAAGGGCGGATTATTATGAAATATGAAAACGTCAAAGAATCTTAAGAGCCATGTTTTCCTAGGTCCCAAACACCCTCAATTACAAAGCACCTCATCAATTAAATGACAGCTTTAAGTAATAAAAGAAATTTTAATTGTGTGTGGTGAAATTCTTTTGTAATCAGATGCATCCAAGTTATAGAAATATGAGAACGTATTTCAGGAAATGCATTCATCTCCTTAAAGAGACAGGTCTTCTCTTTGAATCCCTTTATATTCTCAGCAGATCCTAATACTGAGCAGTATCTTTCTAAATTTATTTTTATACATAAGTTCTTGCTGATCCATAATCTTTCATTCCAATAAGACGAGGTCCTGATGGTAACTAACAATGAATAGAACAGAAAAGAAATGTCATTCCTCCTATCCTAGAATGGCAAATAAATATTTCTAAAGAAGGTTCATTTTGAACTCTAATAACTTGAGATTTGTGATCATATACTTACAGCATTAAAAAAAAGTTGATTTTTGACAACACACAGGGAAAGACTTGACTAAGAAAAGTCTAAATGCGATTGCAAGGAAAACATTTTACCTGAGTGGGCACGAACTATTTTAAAGTACCTTAGATTCAATAATGAATCTGAAAGCATAGTATGTTCTAATTACAAATCCATGGCATGTATTCTTAAGATTATTCATAAGAGGTCACTATTGGGCAATAACTTTGAAATCCCAAATTGAGATACCACAACAAAGACTTAAAAGTAATAAAACCATTTCCTTACAGTTTACTGTGATTGAGTCTGCATTTTATTTCAGAGGCTCTTCTCCTGGATTATTCTGTAATAATAAGGAGGTGAGTTCTTTCTGGACAGCTCAGTGCTCTGAAAGACCTACACACACACACACACACACCCCTCTCCACTGGCCCTGGCTCTGGCCCATCTCTCTCTCTTACTGTCCAACCCAAAGGCTGCCATAATGGCCAATAATGCTGGTATAGTCTTGTGACCTCATACCTAAATTCTGCCTCTCGGTCTTGCCTCATTTGTACTATTTTCCTCAAATTTCTTTTTCAGATTTGTCACCTCAAAACTATTTTTTAGCTCTCACTGGATATCATAGTCTGGGGTCCTCAAGTCAGTCCTCAAGGTGGATTTGCCCTGTCTTCAAAGGGTTCAGACCAGGCCTCTAAGGCTCACTTACTTAGACTGTGAGCTCCATGAGAATACATACAGTGGTTGAAGTGTATGAGAAACTCAATTAGTAACTAACTAATTAACAAATACATACTATGTGGGTCCAGCAACCAGGGTATCTGGTAGTCCAGGGAGGAAATTCATACAAATTCCCCCTTTCCTAGACTACCTTGCCCCCGGTATGAAATCAACGTTGACTCTGTATCTGTAAGATCACACTGCAATTAGATTAGCATGATTTCTGGCCCACTTAGCTTCCAGTAACTCCAGAACAGATTTAAGGTTTTTGATGTCTGATGGCAAAAAGAGCTGAATGCCATTTCCAAGACATAAGAATATCAAAATCCCTGAAAGACTAGAGCGGTTGGTTAGTTCTTCTGCTTGTGTGACCTGAAAGGTACCTTTGTGGGATGTGAACCCTGTCTGCTTTTAGATATTCATGTCCTGAATCACCAATTTAAGACCCAACTGAAACTTCTGAAGCTTCTCCAACAAAAGTTTCCTGGAATTTTTCAAACAATTCAGAATGTTAGTGTCTTTGGTGAACTTCAAAAAAGAGACAGAGAGAGAGAAGGGGGTCATGTAATTCAGTGCTCAGAACTGATGAGTGCTGTACTTCAAAGAAAACATATCTCTTCTGATGAGTCTGACAAGAAGCACCAAGATAGTAATCTGTACCTGGAAATGTGGTTAGTGAAACGGAATTCAGCTCGATTTCTTCCCCAAAGAATGTCATCTCCATCTGGAGCCTAGAAATGTGAGCTCTTCATGGAGAATATCTTTTTAAAGAGCACAACAATCAGGGGAAATGTCATCTTCATTAATCATACGCTCATATAATAGAGTCAACTGTAAAAATTGTATTAAGTCTAATTTCCTGAGGAGATGAGGGGAACTGTGGAGTTTAAGCAACCATCAGACCTAAATGTCAACTAAAGCAGAGCCTTTCCTCATGCGCCTCAGACTGGGATGGCTCCTACCATTTTCTCTTTTTCTCCATTCTCCCCTCCCTCCACCATACCAAAGGGTGGAACAAAAACAAGGAAAAAATGGACAATGGTCCTTAAATGAAAAGGCCATTTTAGAGAGAAAAGAGCAGTCTAAATATCCTCTATTTTATCAAACAGGATTTACTTTCTGTCTACCAGAACTACTATAAATATCAGTGTAAAAATAGTCTATGACAAATTATAACTTGTATATTCTCTTCTGGTTTTAACAAAAAGGAAACAGTTTAGTGCAAATGCCTAGAGATATGGAGAACTGGAAACAGCTTTTCAATTCATTGGCAGTGTTTTCATGGACAAAAACACAAGTTTTATTTAAGCTTATTCACAGTCATCTTTAAATAGCATCGGGATTGTTATCCATACGTTACTGGCTTTTAAGTTCAATGACCAGTTGCGAATTGTTTACATAATGTAAAATCAATTGAAATATTAGCATGGAATAGAAAAATAGATTGAAAAATGAACAAAACAAACATGCAACTTACTGCCAAAAAGACCATACACACACCACACACACGCACACACCCAGGAACAACACCTACAACAAAAATGCTTATTATAGTGCAATCAATAAAAATCTGTAACAGATTCAATAAAATGAGTATATACATTAAAGTATATTTTTGGTTTGCAACCATTTTCTGTAAAAGACCAGACAGTAAATATTTGATGTTTTGTGGGCAATAGGCTCTCTCAAACTAGTTAACTCTGTGCTGTAATGTGAAAGTAGCCATACACAGGCACCCAAAATTGTATGGCAAGGTTCTAAAAATCTTTATTCACAAAAATAGGCAGCAAGCCACATTTAGCCTGGGGACCGTAGTTTGCTTATCCTTGATTTACACCCATGCATGAAATTGTCAGGCAAGCAGTACACACTTGCTAAAATTTGAATGAATAAATCAGTACAACATGGATAGAACTTTTGAACACATATATACATGTATTTCACCAAGGAGGAACGGTTTCATCTGATATAACTAAATAATAGAATCTGACTTTTACAACTGGAAGAAACCTTAGGAATATCTAAATATCAACCCATTAATTTTACAGTTGAGGAAACTGAAGCCAAGAGCATTTAAAGGGCAGGTACTATGTTAAACTTTAAAAAAAAAAAAAAAGGAAGAACACACATCAAAAAAATCCTAAGTAATTTTTTAAATGCCAAAATAAGACTCCCTAGATGCAATGATAAGGAACATTACTGTCATGGCATTTTGTTTGTGACAAAGACAAGCAACAAATTAGTGTCCCTCTGCTAATGGCTCCACCACAAATATTACTTAGGGAAATGACTCTTATTTCACAAAAATAAACTGAGTTTTGGTCAATTATCATTATGAGCAAAACTGTCAGGCAAAGAGGCTCAATTTTATCTGAGTAAGATAGGATCTACTAATGTTTATCACCCATTTTCCCATTCCATGACTGACTTTTTTGGTTACTAAACACATAAGTCATTTTGTTTACCATGTGTTTGTTCTGCTGTTTCTCTGAAGGGGGGGCTGCTAATAAAAGAGAAAGATTATACGGATACAGATACCTAAATCTATTGCAAGAAAAAGTGTTTATATTTCTATTTAATGACTGTTAAGGAGGGAGGAAAACCTCAGTTATGGGTCAAATATTGGGAGAATTTTAAGGATAAACGCACACAAAAGCAATGCTATTTTGTCATTGCATTAGCGTTGTATGGTACTTCGGAAGAATAGAGGAAGGTCTAAGGAATGCTTACTAGGGGTGGAACAAAGCCTAGTCTGGTCTTGTTAACAACAGACTGATGGATATCAGATGTTAACCCTTCTCCTAAATAACTATCGCTATTTCAGTTTCTTCTTTAAAACATTTCATGTTAGAATGTTCATAGGTCACAGAAGGACAGAGAGACCAATCAATTAACTAAGAGAAAGTAAATATACTAAAGAAGAAACAAATATGACGAAGTCAAGGTTAAGAATATGTGTAAACTTACATAAACTTGTTTATCTGAAAGAGAAGTAACCCTAAGGATAAAAATATCGTGATTTGGTAAAAGAACAGTGGTTTGCCAGTCAAGGTAAACAACCTTGAACTAAACACTCATTCTTCCTGTTCTTCAGTTTTCTAGATCCTGAAATGCAGGTTTGGACTAGATGTTCTATAGGTTTCCTAGAGGTCCATAATTTTAATTGTGTTTGCTTAAACACTTTGCATTTTCTAAATAATTACCCAACCAAATTAAACCTTATCTGAACTCCACGGTCATATGAGATCATGGAATGAGGAGACGTGAAGCCATTGAACATTTCACATTTATCTTTCATGAGAAAATGACTTTTCACCAGAATAAAATTCAGTAAGAATTTAAATCAGAAACTAAAGGACAACTCAACATAACATTTTAAAAGCTATGAATGAATTAATCATGTTTGGAAAACTTCCTAAGCCAAGGGGTAATGCTTCATTTTGCTAGGGAATGCATTCTTCTGATTAATGTTGCCAGACAACAAGGACTGCATGATAACAGAATGAAATCCTGTTAGTCCATTCAGGTATTACACTGTCATTGTAGATTAGAATACTAAATTTGGGACAGAATATCTCTGAAATTTTTTAATTGAGTAAGGTAGTGATTTTTTTTCTGCAGAAAAGTCACTGCCTATGTATTCTTGGATTGACAGCTCTGAAAACCAACACGTATCTTCCAAAGTTTTAATTCAAGCAGAATTAGTTCAGACATCCTATACTCACCAGTATCAGTCAAATACAAAACTATTGACTGATTTAGCTACCTCTTGTAAATTATTTCTAGGGGGACATTCACAATTTTATTTAATCAAGGGAAGAGTTCATTAATTTTTGTTTGCTTGTTCAGCAAGTATATATTGAACTTAAATGATGTGCCAAACATACATGGTTTTCTGGTATCCGCTACAACATCCAGAAAACTACTTGGGAAGAAAAAACGCTTTTGTTTCTATTAGAGCTAAGTATTTAGTCATGTGATTTTTTTTTCTTTCTTGTGATTAATGGTTTTCTTTCACCATTTAGCTTAATGAGGACATCAATTCACCAGTATCTTTAAAACATAGATGGAAAACTGTACCTGCATAAAGTGGTGAAACAAAATGCCTCACGGTGCTGAGGACCTTAAATCCTCAGAAATGTGATCCCCTGATGCCCCTGTTTCTAGCCTTCAAGCGCCTCATTTTCCTAATCCCAAATCCCTGTATCTCTGTGCTAGAATCCATAGGTACTTCGCTCAGGACTTCACAGGCAAGAGTTCCACAGAGGATACTATGTGATGGCAGAGGCGCGGACGCTATAAAGACAGAGATGGCGGAAAGAAAAGCTGATGTTCAGTGCCTCTGCTTCAGGCACCGTGGTGGTCTCTTTACATTCAGTACTTCTCATAATCTGACAGCTAGCGTGTGGAGAAGGTAAGATCACCCTATTTTACAAATGAGAAAGTGAGCTCAGACGAAGTTTCATACAATTCAGTCTGACTCTGAGTCCTCTGCCTCCAATATTCCATAAGCATTAATAGACCAAGAGAGGCAGGGTGGGGGGAAGCAAATCTAAAGTAATTCACAGACAGACTGCTCCCCCAACCTTTGTCCAATGAGGGTTGGAACCTAGTTGCTTTTGCTGTTCACGGCACCTAGTTGGGGACATGGTAGCCACTTCCTAGACATTGTTAAATAAATGATAGTTTATAGGCACATTCTTCTTTCCACCTTTCCATGGTGACTTTTATATTTATCATAGACAAAAATCAACAAGTAAAATGAATAGAAAGGTTTATATGTGCTTGCAGGGTCAAACATTTATCACAATAAGAAATGTTGAACATTACAAAAGTAGATATAAGAAAATATGAGCTTGAATATTTTTAAATGAATTTTAATTGGCCTCAGCTTTGAAATTGTCAGAGAAGGATCTTGTATAAATATGCAAAACAGCAAAAAGAACAAAGACTTATTGCTAATTATCTCAGAAGATTTTACTCTTGGTTAGTATCACCAAAATCATGCACAGTTGGATTTATCATTCAGATGATCTTCCTGCTTTAGAGAGGAACACATTTATTAGAAAAAGGGTGCTTATGATTCTCATTCTCTTCAAAACTCAACACTCCCTCACTATGCTATAATGGGGCAAAGACTACATTTTAAAATATACCACAAAATTTGGGTTGCATGTATGATCTCATTGCCGAGAGCAAATGGGCTGGGAAAAGGTAAACCACAAGTAGAATCAAGTAAAGGAAAGAAAATGACTTCTCTACCCAAATATTCAGTTGAGCAGAAGGGTAGAGGATCAGAAGATTCTTGATCCTCTGCGAAATAACAGGTGCACGGGTTAGTTCTTTGGCATTCTTCTTGCCTCCATCACAGGAGCTTTGTTATGGATTCTGTGCAATATATTAAAAAACAAAGCAACAACAACAAAAAGCATGGGGTTTGGAGGTAGTCAATGCTGCTCAATTCAGGTTTTACCACTTAATACAATTTGATCTGCAGAAAGTAATTTCTCCAAAATTCAATTTCCTCATCTCTACATTGGCTCTAGTACCAGTTACAGGTTGTTGGGGGGATTTGAAATAATGATTTTAAATATCAAGAACTGGCATACAGTAAACACTCCTAAATTGATGGACGCTATTGCTATTTTTGTTATTAGCAGTAATAATCGTTGTGGCAATAATAGTAGTTAACAGTACATGAGCAGTAAACTACTTAGCTAGTAACATTAGAACACACTCTCCCTTTATTATGTAAAGAGAGACTTCAGTGGAGCTCCCCTAGCCATGTTCTGGCTCTTCCTCATTCCTATATGTGAAAATTATGATGTCAGAACCTTGAGTTCATTCCTTTTGGACAACAGCTGGATTCCCTCAGCCTAGCTTAAAACTAGTGACTTAATCACATAGTCTGAGATCACCTCTAGTTACTCTATCCCAGGTAATACATTGCTCAAATCAGTTCTACTGATGACAAATGGGCTGCTACATGTTCGGACCCATGTAGGGCCCCACTACCCAGTGATTCACTCTTCAGTTGATAGAATGACAATGACTATGAGCAAAATTTCAAATTCAATTTTAGTACATAGCTTTTCTTAGACCACACCTTAATCTTTCAATCTGCAGAAAATTGTGGCAAAAATAAAATTAAACATTGATGAACACTATTAAATCTACCCAGTCACTTTAAAAACAGCTAGTCTTAAAAATTGGAAAATAATAGCTATACTGTATAATGGAACCATGTGCAAGGAAAGATTTTGATTAGAATTCCACCCTCAAGTTCAGAAAGCAATAGAAAGAAAGAAAATGGCCAATACACATTACTGCAGAGGGCATTTTTAAAGAGTTGGACAGCACATCAGGTAATTTAAGGTTTGCTCCTAACAAGACTGAAAAGCTTGTAGACTCTTATCAGTCCTCTGCTTTTGTAAAACTGTGACGGGCAGCAGCACTTCCCACTGAATTAGAAACAGTCTGAACTGATGATTCCATAGCCTCCTTCTTTTCTTTATAATTGCTCCTTTCTCTCTGAATTAAACAATCAGTTTGAAGGATCTCAAAGAGGCTTCCACCCTACTTCTCACTGTGTGTGGTCTTACTTTGAATTTATGTCATTTGATGCTATGCAGAATACACTCCTGGTCAAAAACTAAAAAAGGACAGCCCAGCTTTGGGATTCTTCTTAGAGCGGTGTTTGCTTTCTGTGAAAGGTGAATGAGTCCATCTTACAATCTCCTCTATTCCTCCTTTTGGATGCATTACCTGGTTCTAGGCATTATTTATTTTTCTAGATGCTTGATGCCTTGAGGTGAGTGGTTCTCAAACCAGGACCCCAGACCTCTTTGTATAAAAACTGGGGTTAATTTTGCTCCCGAGAGGATACTGAGTCTGGAGTTGTTTGGTTGTTGTTGTTTGGTTTGGTTTGGAGTATAGGTGACTCACAATGTTAGTTTCAGGTATACAACACAGTGACTCCACAAGTTTACACATTATGCTCTATTCATCACAAATGTAGCCACCGTCTATCCCTTACATCTCTATTACACTATGACTGACTACATTCCTTATGTCTGCCTTTTATTCCCGTGACTTATTTCATAACTGCACGCCTATTTCTCCCACTGGCCTTGACTCATTTTGCCCCACCCACAAGTAGGGGGTGCTACTGGCATCTAGTGGGTATAACCCAGGGATGCTAGTCAACATCCTACAAGGCGCAGGGCAGCCCCTGCAACAAACAATTATCCGACCACAAATGTCAATAGTGCCACTACTGAGACACATGCAAAAAGGAAGCAAGGGGTCTCTTAAGCTATTTTCAATAACATTTACAAGCTTACTAAAAGATGTGCTTATCTAAGATCACAATGTACAAACTAACCAGAACTTAAATCATCTGTTTTCAGCTGAATTCTTAATAAACTGGTGTGATGTCACTTTTTATTTCATGCTCATGATAGATTCTGATGGGCAATTGTCTTTTATTATATTTAGTGAGATATGTGTTATTACTAATAAATGTAGTTGAGATAGTAATTTTTTTTTCAGAAATACAAGGTCAATGGAGGGATGGAGAAATGAAAGCAATACTCACTGCTGATAAAGCTGATAACCAGGGACACAGGTTTTAGTTACCACAAAAGAATCATTTTACATGAAAGATAAATATTTTTTTCCGAAGAAATTAATTTCCAAATTTCTTACTTTTTTTGATCTTGAATTTCACGACAGTTTCACAAAGTAGCTTATAATCTGTAGTTTTAGTTTTGATTATTCATCTTCCTGCTCACTTTTTACTGACTGTATGGGTCTTTTTAAGAGACTTTCAAACTTGAAAGCATTTTCTCAGTTCTGAGTAGGAATATCATTTTCTTGACCCAACCATTCCGTTCTCTTAAATTTCTCTCCCTTTCACTTAAGTTTCCAAGTGCAAAGCCCTTTCACTTTCTTTTGATTAGCTCTTTCCTCCATCCTTCTGTGGTTTCATTTTGTTATTTCGGATCCAAAAGAACCACTATGACCTAGGTCGACAACAATCTTTCTCTGACTGTTCATGAGGTGTCTTCCATCTCCATTTGCCTTGATACATAAGGCAGGGGAAGAGCAGTGGGAATGGTAAGGACAGGTGGTGACCCATTTTTAATACTCACACATGTCAAGCAGCATTACGCTGTTTTCAAGTTAGCATCTGTGTGTTACCCTTTCTTCCCCACAGCCTATGTTCATCTTACTCCTGCTGGGACTTTGCTAAGTCTCTTTACTTTGTGTGGATCATATTTTTGAAAAACGCTGAAATACATTTTTCTTTTGTCATCCTAGTATCTGGACTATGTAAGTGTCTTAGAAGAGCAGAGTGGCTACATCAGTGTCCAAAGAGGATGAAATTCTAGAGGCTTAATGTCTAGAAAGCCTGCAATTTCCTTAGCCTCAGAATCAACATAAAAGTAATCTTTTGAATAGATGACAAAAATCACATTATGGTTGCTATCAATATGGTCATTTCTGAAATTTAAAGACCATGGGTTATTCCTTTTCATTAAATCATTTGATAAATTGGCTGAAATCAGTGTGCCAGGACCTAGCTTGGTGCTAGTAAAATAAACACGATTCTTTCTCAAGAGTCTCAAAAGTACAGGAAGCTTTTAGGTAAGCAAATGATTGCTTTCAATGTGACATATGGTATCACAGAGATATACACATATAGAAATATATACAGTATAACAGAAGCATAAAGGGACAGTGACCAATCCCACAGAAGGGGAGAAGGCTGGGAGGAAGAAAAACTGACTTGGGTCTTAAAGTCCTTGAAGTAGTTTATCAAATAAAATGAAGAGGCATTCCACTTAAGCTTTCTTATTTCTAACAAGAATATGAAAACTGGAAAACTCTTTGCAGACAAAAGAGAAAAAGGCTAGGCTCATAACATCTTCTATTTAAAATTTTCTGTAATGCTATACTATTCCCTCATTCCTTGTGTAAGATACAATTTACTCCCTAAGTAAAAACTACCAGTGTCTCTGATCTTTCGTCTACTTTTTCCTTCTGCTCTTTAGACTCTTTCCCATTTCCTCAATTGCTTATTTTCTCTAGACCCTTTCTTGACTACTACTCTTCAATTATCCAGAGACGTCTTTCTCCATTTCTAACCATGTAACTGATATCTCAGTAGCAAAATGCCTGATCGGGTACAACTTGATCTCCAGGGCACTTTGGCCCAGTTATCAGAGGAAGTAAATTTAGTTTGGAAAGACTTTTATTCTTTAGGCATTAATTCTACTTGCCGTTTACTCCTCTAGAAGGTTCATAGAGAGGATCCAATTTTCCAGCTGAGTACTTGATTTCTGCCTCAACATGTGCCTTAGGAAACCTTCAGATAGGAGGAAGACAACGAAGACATGGCTAAGGCAAATTTTCAGTAAGAAAATAAGACTTCATGAGAGCAGCCCAGCTTAAACTTTGCTTTTATTCTATAAATACCTTCAAAAGTCACTTGATCTTCCTTTGAAACATGCTAGCTAAGCCTTATGCAGAGTCCCTCTGGTGCTTAAGCAAATGGTTAGTACTAAATTTTTTTTCACCTTGGGGAAAACATTTGTTGTGGAAGAATTAACTAGATCACCAAAGTAGCCACTTCCTTTCTTATTTTGGACTCCTACCATCTCTAATCCCCACCAGGTCCTGACCCTGGAGTCCATACACACTGGATATTTTCAGTATCTCTCCCCAAAATATCCTCTGAAAAGCAGTTTTTTGATTTGGAAACATATTTGTTACATGTATTTTAATTATAATAATCCCTTACTTTAATTATCACATGCGTGTACACTATACACACACACAAACACAAATACAAATTTAAATTAAATTAAAATAGTATAATGGCTTATAAGGAAATAAAGAGAATAATTTACCCTAGCCACACTTTCATTTTATAGATAAAGCAACTAATGTCCAGAAACTTGAAATAACTACTCAAAATCATATAAGCTAGTTAATAGCAGAACTCAGTTGAACGGATACCAAGAACTCCTCACTTCTACTCCAGTGCCTTGTCCACATTACATACTTCACCATGAACTTGTGGGGTAGGTACAGTGGTTTTTATTATCAACCTTTTGCAGATAGAATAAAAAGAAACTCAGGAAAGTTTAGATCTTTGAGACATCTGTAAAATACATAAAATCAAATGAGAAAATACCTGTAAAGTATGGTGATCAGCTTAGACTAAAATATCAATAAATGTCATTTTGTTGTTGCTATTGTTGTCATTGTTTGGGCTGTTATTAACACTCAAATGTGGTAACTACTATAAAGATAGGTGACAAATAATTATTTATGATCAAATCATTCATCCAGCTTCTTATAGACCAGGGCTTGGGTTTTTTTTTTTTTTTTTTTTTTTTGGTGGGTTTTTTTTGAGAGAGAAAAAGTACAAGGAGGGAGCCTGATGCGGGTCTTGATCCCAGGACCTTGAGATCATGACCTGAGTGAAATCAAGAGTCGGTGGCTGAAAGAACTGAGCCACCCAGGCGCCTCTAGACTAGAATAGTCTTGATTCCAGTTTAAGATTAGACAAACCAGGTAAGCGAAGCTGTACCACAAAGATAGTCTTCTATAAAGAGGAGCAAATGCACCAATTTGTGTGTACAAAATGATTTATTAGGGTGACAGAAAAAATATTAAAAGCTCTACTTATATTTTTAACTAAAGGAATGAGAAAAATAAATATTTGCTGGTATTTAACTATCAGTATGATTTCACACTGATGTCTTATTCAGTCCATGCCCAAATACATAATCCAGATAATTTTATGTCATGCAGGATTGCTATCCCAAAGAAAGAAGGGAAGTTTCACACTGGCGAGCTTGACATAGTGGTCTCACTCATTCATTTGCTTTCAACAGAGAGTGTATTTCAGTGGACAGGTAACTGAGGAGGAGATTTATGTACAATATTATCCAGTTTTAAGTAGACTATTTCTCAAAATTGGTAAATAACTACAGAATTATTTCTGTAAAAAAAATCTTAGGTTGATGATATGGGAAGTGGGTAAAATTGAATAATATGAAAATTGCAAAACGAATTCTTTTTCTTTTCTCTAATACAAGCTCATCAGCCATATTGAAAGAAAAACAATAATAATCTAATCAGATTTGACAATAAGTTGCCCAAAATACTGAAATTATCTAGAAAGCTTTTGAAATGTGAATTTTTGTATTAGGTACAATGAACATTTGTATGGAGAGTAGCTTTAATAATAAGTGAAAGAGTAACTGGTTTCCAAGTAAACTTCATGCTACAGAGAGAGCATACTGGAGGGAAAAAAAATTAGAAATATCTGTTTTTATGTGCAGTTACTGCTAAAATTTATGCATATCAACATTTAAAAAGAAAAGTGTATGTCTGTATGCTTTTATCCAAAGAAAAGGTTTTTGATAGTTACATTTGTTTGACATCTAGATTTTGTTTACGAGAATAAATTATTGACTCCCAGAGGAGATGAGAAGAAAATGAATTCCATCCACAAGTTTTTGCATAATCGGTGAACGCAATTTAAAAGTTAATATCATGTTGTACTAACTGCAGCCAGTGAAATATTTGTCCCAGGTTACATGTATATTTTTTGCAGCTTTGTCGAGATATAATTGGCATATAACATTGTATAAGTTTAAGGTGTACCCTGTGATGATTCGATACACTGATGCATTGTGAAAAATCTACTGTAATAAGGTTAGTTAACACCTCTATCATCTCACATAATTACTACTGTGTGTTATGTGTGTGTGAAGAGAACATTTAAAATCTACTCTCTTAGCGACTTTCAAGTATATAATACAGTATTATCAACTAACCATGCTGAACATTACATCCCCAAAACTTACTGATAACTGGAAGCTTACATTCTATAGTTCTTCCACTGTGAAAATTAAGACAAAGAATCAAAATAAACTGAACTCTAGGGGCGCCTGGGTGGTGCAGTCGTTGGGCGTCTGCCTTCGGCTCAGGGTGTGATCCTGGCATTCCGGGATCGAGCCCCACATCGGGCTCCTCCACTGTGAGCCTGCTTCTTCCTCTCCCACTCCCCCTGCTTGTGTTCCCTCTCTCGCTGGCTGTCTCTCTGTCAAATAAATAAATAAATCTTTAAAAATAAAAATAAAAAAAATAAACTGAACTTTGGGCCTTCCTTTTAAGTCATTTTATCAAATGATATTTTATTTTATTTTTTAAAGATTTTATTTATTTATTCGACAGAGATAGAGACAGCCAGCGAGAGAGGGAACACAAGCAGGGGGAGTGGGAGAGGAAGAAGCAGGCTCATAGCGGAGGAGCCTGATGTGGGGCTCGATCCCATAACACCAGGATCACGCCCTGAGCCGAAGGCAGACACTTAACCGCTGTGCCACCCAGGCGCCCCATCAAATGATATTTTAAACCAAGATTTTCAAAAATAATAAAGCATATTCAAGTGTACTGCATTCTCAGAAATTTTATTAATAATTATTTCTTTGGTGAAAGCAGAAAAGGATGTTTGTACTATTAATAAAAGTAAATAAAATTATTTTAAGGTGTTACTACTCTATATTATTCTTATAAATTTCTATTATGAAAATTATACACAATACTTAACTTATTAATAGACAATTTTAGATACGTTGGGAGTACTCAAAGTTGTTCACTCATTAGGGTTTGTCATCAAAAAAGTTTGGGAGCCACTGCCCTAGGGAATATTGCATGACATAGGTTTATTACTCTCTGAATGGGCTTTACGGTTGCACAATCATCTAATATAATAGAAATAGCCCAGCACTGAGTGACCCAGATTCTAGTTCAATTCAGAAAGCTGTAAAACCCCAGGCAAGTCAACTTACCACTCTGGGACATTTTTGCCTATCTGTAAAATAAAATGTTTGGACTGAGTGATCTCTAATGACCCATCCAGTCCTAAAATTTTGGTTCTAAGATGTTCTTCCTAGGAGACTATGAATTTATAGCTACATATTTTTTAACCATAATGAAATAATAACTCATCATAGAACAAGTGACTTTAACAACAACAACAACAAAAGACAACCAGAAAAGCAAAAACTAGTTTTGAAAAAATGAATACAAATGTATATTAGATATCAGATCTCAAGAGTGAAAATCTGACTGATCATTTTACAAGGACTATTGCCTGCCAAATGCCAGGCACAGTGCTTTGTTTTTGGAGGGACAGGAAAATGAATAGAATGCTCTTCCTGATACCCCAGAGTTCTCAATTACACTCTACATAACACTTGATAAACAAATAATACCAACACTGGCTGAAAGCTCATATCATTGCTTAATTCTCATTTTACAGTTATTTATTTACATTCATTCATTCATTTTTTTTTTTTTAAGTAGAGTTACATCCTCATAGGTAAAGGGAAGACAAGAAAGCAACCTATTTAGATGACCCGAACTAAAATGCATTAGAGGATGTTCTTGTTTCTGGGTGAAATGCAAAAGAAGTTTCATGTATCATTCACCTAGGCTCTGTTCCAAAATCGCCTTTTAAATCATACCTTTGGTTACAAAGAACTAAATGTGTGGTTCTTTTGGCCCTGTAATGTTTGCCGTCTTCCTACAGAGGATGATCAGTAAGTAGACAGGACTATAAAAGTGTCACTCAATAATAAAAGACAATGTGACAAGTTTACTATAGCTTGTATTTGTAAACATACTCTAAAAGGAACATTCACCCTAAAATGTGCACACCTCTGAGATAGTCTTTGGGAAACAATCTTTTAGTCACATAATAAAATGATTCCCACCATGGAGACTGAGCCTGAAGGCAGTTCTATCCAGCAAAAACAGGTGTACACATAATTGAAAGACATAGTTACCCTGATATACAATCACTTAAAAAAAAAAAAAAGCTCCCTGATTCACTGGAATTATTTTATTCACTCATCAATTCAAAAAATACACACTCGGGGCGCCTGGGTGGCACAGCGGTTAAGCGTCTGCCTTCGGCTCAGGGCGTGGTCCTGGCGTTATGGGATCGAGCCCCACATCAGGCTCCTCCGCTATGAGCCTGCTTCTTCCTCTCCCACTCCCCCTGCTTGTGTTCCCTCTCTCGCTGGCTGTCTCTATCTCTGTCAAATAAATAAATAAAATCTTAAAAAAAAAATACACACTCTACACCATGCACTGTTGTAAACTTTGGGGATTTATTAGTGAAGAAAACAAAACACCTGTCCTTCAAGAGTTTCTATTCTGGGGAGAGAATAAAGTTATGAATAAAAAAAATCAATAAATAATATAATTCTTAATAGTGATGAGAATTCTAAGGAAAAATACAGTAAGATTTTAGGAGTTAGAATGGCTATAATGTATAGTAAGGCACTTTCAATAAGATGATAAAGGTAGGAATTTGAGGAGGTGTTCGGAAGGTTTAGTCATGAAAAGGACGGAAGAAGTTTGGAATTTCAGGTGTTTTCAGAGTTCCAAATGATAGCAAATCTGTGGTCTGACCATGCAATGAGTAGAACATAGCTTACACGGTTTGGAATAGAGTAACAAATTCTAATGCGAAAGCATCAATCAGGTGGTCCAGCAACAGAGATATTAAACTTGGGGAGGGATGAAGAGAGAGATTAAGTCAAGAAGCAAAATTCTTGATAAATATGAGGGAGTAACTGATGTTAGAAGACAGCCACTTTAAAAAGGAGGAAAGCAAAGCTGGACTCTATTAGCCTGGAAAAATGAATGGGTTTTACTGAGAGATGGAAGAATAATAATCTCATTACAATCACTTAAAAATATTTAAAGAAGGCCTAGTTGATCTAAAAATATAGTAAACGTAAAAAACATGGGCCTATAGGAGAATGAGCAGTATCTAGTTTAAATGACTTCATGGACCAAGTGTCCCCAGTGGACAAAGGAAGCTAAGTCAGGGAGGAGAAAGGACGTCATAAATATTTTGTGAAGAAGTAAAACATATATGGGAGCAATCACAAGAGTTGGGCCAAGGTTAGCAATGGAAGAATGAATCTTGGGATAAAGGAAAACACGGAATAAAATGAGAATTAAAGTTTTTAAGAGAATAGGGTAGGAGTACCTGGCTGGCTCTCTTGGTAGAGCATGCAACTCTTGATCTTGGGGTCATGAGTTTGAGCCCCACACATTGGGTGTAGAGATTACTAAAAAATAAACTTTAAAAACAAAGAGAATAGGATAATCAGAGGGACTTATATTTTGTGTTCACAAAGGACAGTAATATAAATAGTAAAAGATCCAAAAACATAAAGTCAAATCAAATTACTAGATACTAGCAAACACAATTCTATAATATATAATGTAATATATATAATTATATAATGTAATACATATTAGGCATAGATAGTGTTATGTATACCCTTGAACACACAGGTTTGAACTATACAGGTCCTCTTATCCATAGAATTTTTTTTTATGGTCCAGTACTAGAAACGTATTTTCTCTTCCTTATGATTTTCTTAATAACATTTTCTTTTCTCTAGCTACTTCATTGTAAGATATATGATAGATAAAATATATGTATTTTATGTACTGCTTATGTGATCAGTAAGTCTTCTAGTCAACAGTAGGCTATTAGTTGCTAAGTTTTAGAAGAGTGAAGTTATACTGAGATTTTCAACTGGGTGGGGGGTCAGTGCTCCTAATCCCTACATTGTTCAAGGATCAACTGTATATTTTTTTCTCCTTAGGATGTTTAAGAAGGCTTCACTTATTCATTCACTCACTATTTCAAGAACTATTTTGGGGGCATCTATTTCCTAGTCAAAACCATAACCAGGAATAGTCAGTCAAACATGAACACACAAAAACATTTGATAATCTCAAGCTTCAAAAATATTGTGTTAAGGGGCGCCCGGGTGGCTCAGTCGTTGAGCGTCTGCCTTCGGCTCAGGGCATGATCCCGGGGGTCCTGGGATCGAGCCCCACATCAGGCTCCTCTGCTGGGAGCCTACTTCTTCCTCTCCCACTCCCCCTGCTTGTGTTCCCTCTCTCACTGGCTGTCTCTCTCTCTGTGTCAAATAAATAAATAAAATCTTTAAAATAATAATAAAAAAAAAACCCACAAAAATATTGTGCTAAAACAATGAAGTATACATTCACACTAAAATAATGAAATCATTTGAGTTATTTCTCTTTTCTAACCCAGATCCCTTCACTGCTAGCTGATTTAGTGGCTGAAAAGGATTGACGTGAACTCATCTATTCACAGAAATTAACTATACAACTTTTGCTAAGTCCTTAAGCTTAGAATCTTATGCTAATGGTAACATAATCAGGATTGGTATGCAAACTCATATTGTATATTAACTTTAAATCCATTTTCCCATTTTTTCTTTGTTATCTTTTAGAAGTTACAAGAACCCTAAGTGTCTCAATGGTATAAAAATATAAATGATTGTCCCACAGAATAGATTAGACATCCAGTGGCTAAAACTCTTTAACACACCTTCTATTTCCTGAGTGTTAAAAATAAGACAGTAGGCCCAAAATGGAGTCACTTATGCTAAGCCCCATATCACCAATCCAAAACTTAATTATAATGATGAGCACTAGTTAGGTAATCTGCCTGATAGACTCTGTCATCTAAAGGAAAGTGACTTTGACAGAACCAATCTACTTTTGCCTCTTCGTTCTGACTCCCGTCTGCCAATGAAAGTTTTTCATTTCGTACAGCTCCTTGGAGCTCCTTTCTATCTGCTAGACGGGATGCTGCCCAGACCATAAATTATTGAAAAAGCCAATAAAGTCTTTGAAATTTACTAGTTTAATATGCTTTTATTTTTGTTTAAAATGAATAATTTATTAATTAGCTAAGTCTATTATCAAGAAATTTTTATAGAGGTATTTACAGTTATTGTGTCTGAGTAGCAGCAACCCTTTTTTATCTCTAATTTTAAGTTAAGTCACATGACGTACTGAAACTCTACAGGTGAAAAGCAGTTTGAAGCACTCTTTTTTTTTAAAGATTTTATTTATTCATTCGACAGAGAGAGAGACAGCCAGCGAGAGAGGAAACACAAGCAGGGGGAGTGGGAGAGGAAGAAGCAGGCTTCCAGCGGAGCAGCCTGACGTGGGGCTCGATCCCAGAACACCAGGATCATGCCCTGAGCTGAAGGCAGACGCTTAAAGACTGAGCTACCCAGGCACCGCTGAAGCACTCTTAATTGAGAGAAAAAAAATGGATCCTTACCACCAACCCGCCTCCCTGAAAATGCTATAAAAATGATCAGGATAAAATCTGTCCTACACCAAGTAAAAAAAAGAAGAATGCACAAAGAAATGCAGAAAACCAATCAAACAACAGAAAAAATAAAATTGATTATTTGATCATTTCAAGCGACTTAAATTTTCAGTAAAACTAGCTAATTCTCTTTTTTTCCCTTTCTTTCTTCTTCTTCTTTTTTTTTTAATAAAGTTTACCTTTCTAGTCACTGTGATCAGAATATCTTTAGCAAATTAAACCTGTGTTTGTGCTGTAATTGTTCATACGGTAGCGGTGGTTGGTATTACAACTACTCCACAAGGAAATTTCCAGGGATATATATATATTTTTTTATGGGGGAAAAGTAAGAAAGGGAGGCAGAGAGATAATTTACCACAAGAAATTTTTGCCCTGTGGTGTACTCTAGGTAAATAGCTTAACACTAGTTTAGTGTAACAAAAGATATTTTCCTTTTTCTTTTTCTTTTATTCACTCAGAATTCACTGAAAAAAACTCCATGAGACACTTCTCTCCATAAACATCTAAGAAATATATGAACTCTTCAAGTCAACGCCATCATGTAGGCTCTACAGCCTTTGGGGTCTTAAAGGAAATTTTACATCTTAAAAGAATTCACTGCTAATCAAATCAACATTTATGCTACACTCAGGAACAAAGACAGCAAAATGGAAGAAAGACATTTCCCGAGATCACGCCCTCCTCACACAGCAGTTTCCACCATTCTGTTAGCAAATACATCATTCTTTTGTTAACTGCAGATAAATTCTTGGTCTTCCTCCTTGCTTGCTTTTTCACCCTTTTATTCTATCTAGAGGGTTGGGTTTGTTTTTCCTGACAGCATTGGAGATTTCTAAGCTACCACAGCAGTGCCAGCCCATACTGTGCACAGTAAGTGAAGAAGAAACAATCTGGCTGTTGTTTTAACACTTTGCAAATAGCAGCTTATTTCTCCTGCTTGATTTTTTGCCCCTGGACATCCGACAGAGCAATATTCAATCCACCAAATAAAAAACAGGTTTCCCCTTCATCTTCCCCACATGTAAATTTGGCAATTTGAGATGAATATTTAAAATTCAAAGGAAAGTTTTGTTTTTCTTAATCATGTAGGGATTCTTTTACACAATAAGAAATCTGTTACCTTTCTCAAAATTTTTCACTAAATTCTAATCACTCCTTGGAGTTTATGCCAACTGAAACAGCAAAGAACAAGGCTCTTTTTTCTTTTTTTAAATGGGTCCAAGCAACAAGGCCTTGATCAAATTAATCTACATTGCTAAACTTCATAGAAAACTGAGAGGATAAGAACACCATTTTCACTGTTGGAGTGCAACAAAAGTATTAGAAAGAGTACTTATTAAGTTTGCATTTATATAGAGGAGTTTAGTAAGTGCTCAATAAAATAGTCTCTCTGATGGAAACTACTGATTTTCCCTAGCAGCAACTCTTACTAAGTATTTTGGTTACTGATTCTCAATATTTGGTGTGCAAATCAATCACCTGGTCTTATTAAAATAGAGATTTTTGGCCAAATCCTAGAAATTTTGTTTCAGTAAATATGTGAATGGAACTCATGAACCTGCATTTGGCCAGATGAGTTGAACAGAGGTGGCTCAGAAAGTGGATTTGATGAACACTCCTGGCTACTCCTTATTGGCGCATAAGCTTCCTGTGAGACACGGAGTACTATTCAGTGAACTGTGTCCTCCCCCCTCCAAAAGAAATCTTATGTTGAAGTCCTAACACTCAGTGTGGCTGTGATTGAAAATGGGGCCTCTAAGGAAGCAATTAAGGTTAAATGAGGTCAAAAGGGTAGGGTCCTGCTCGGATAGGATTAATGTTTTTATAAGAAGAGACACCAGAGAGGAAGCTCTCTCTCCATGTACACACCGAGGAAAGGCCATGGTGGGATAGCAAGAAGGCAACTATCTACAAGCCAAGAAGAATGTCCTCACCAAAACCAAATCAGCTGAAACCTTGACGTTGGACTTCTTGTTTCCAGAACTGTGAGAAAATACATTTCTGTTTTTTAAGCCACTCAGTTTGTGGTCCTTTGTTATGGTGGCCCAAACAGATTAATATACACAACTCTCAGCAGAGGTTAGTTATTCCAGATCTCTGGAAACCATCTCTGGCCTCCTTCTCTTCACCCCTCTCCCTTTGACAACTTACCCCCTTGGACCAACCTTAGTATTCCTTAGTGAACTCATTAACTTACCTGGTTCCCTGAATACTTTATTTCATCTTGGGTGTATAATACATGGGGTCCAGTTTTTAATACTTTAAACCAGAATAATAACACAAAGCTACAGAAAGAGAAGGTGGTAGAAACTACTTAAGTGAATCATTTACTCTCGTTGTAGTCTACTTTTTCTTTCTTTAGACTTTCAAACTTGATTCAGTTGGTACTGGATTATTATAATATATTAAGCAGAGGTTCTTAACCCGGGGTCAATGCATAAATTCCAAGAATATCCAAATATTGTTTGCAAAATTTTGGTTACAGAAAAATTTCTCTGGTGAAGCAATCTCAACAGGATCCACTGAGAAGACTTGCCTTAAGATTTAAAAATCTACCTACTTGAATTATAAGATGTGTTTTTCCAGGTGCTTAACGTATAAATAAAAGTTTCATTTGCCAAATAAACCTAGTAAAATAACCCTACTAAAAAAGAAATTAAGTCACCTATAAAATGTTTAGAAGCTTGGGTCTTAACATGGAAAAGAAAAAAAAGTAGTAACTATAATAGACTATTTCAAGTTCTATCACTTCCTTGGATCTTTCCTGACCTCTCCAATTCAAGCATTATCATCCTTTTCTGAAATCCTCTACCTTCCTATCTGAGCTGTCATTGAAGCTTAGACTCTATATCTAGCTATCACCAGTTTATCTTTCTTTAGCAGACATTCTTTCTCCCTTTGTAATAACCACGACTTATATGATGGAGACTGGAAACCGTGCCGGAATTGTGAATAACACAAAAACAGTTTTGAGAGAAAACTGACAAAATGGCTATAGAATAGGATTTCTTTTTTAATGCAAACACTAATACCTGTTGTCTTTTCATTGGACTTACAGGTACTATTTATGAACTGCTGTGTCTTATCCGAGCAACCACACATACTGTCATGGAAAGAATTGAGTGAAATGAGGGAATAAAGACTATTAAATCTAAAAAACAGAAAACATTTCAAGAATGGTAATATTTAAAAAGCAATAATTACCTTCTATAACCAAAGTGGCAATAGTATTGATGTACCTGTTATGAATTGACAATTTGAGGCTACAATAAGGAAAGCTTAAAGAAGTTTGTAACATCGACTTTTCTTGGTAATTGGAAGAAAAGTAATCTAAAGGAAGCAATATAGAAAGTAGTTTTTAACAATTAGGAAATATCAATCTCTTCATTTGAAGAGCTAAAAGATATGATTTGAACAAAAAAGTTTGACAAAATTTTAGGTCTGCCCTATATGGTACTGATTCCACTCTACAGCAAATGCTTATGGTGAAGTTCATGAAATCTGTCCATAAAACTTTCTCTAAAGTAATTTTTCCAAACTGAGATTCTTTTAGAAATGTTATAACAAAAACACAAGAGACTTTATCAATCACTGAATTAATTACACTAATTTAGACTTAAAATTCTAAATGGAACTCAATCTGATGTTTCTTCTTAAGGTTTGCAAAAATTGGCAAAAGTAATTTTAACCCATTTTTTACAACAGAAATTAGTTCAACAATAAATGAGAATATATAGCTTTGGTTAGTACCCACTGAGCTTAAACAACATTGACTATGCCATACTGATCACTTCAATTTTCTTAATTAAACATTGCATTTAGATTATGATCTACAACTATGACAACTCACAATAAATAATCTTGGATTGGAGCACCTACCTTAATTCTTAAGTCTTCAGTGTTTCCTACTGACAAGGGAGCTTTAATTTTTTTTTAACAAATAAGGAAATGCTAATTCTCTAACTATAATTCAACATTTGATGTCCCCTATATTACCTCGTTTTAATTGGAATGTAGGTGATTATGAATTTATGTGGTGTTATCAAATCAGTTCTTCTTCCCCTCAGACTGAATGTCCCTATAACTTCCTGAAGGATATCTTTCAAAGGAAGAAACGAGAACAGTGATACAGTAGTGGTCTAATTGAAAGCTGGATAAAAGCAGCCCCTTAGAAACTTAATTCAAACAACTTGGTCTGGGAAGAACTTAGCTTTCTGATATGAAATAAAATTGAGAAAGATACGGATGCTAAGGAACAGGGGCAGCTATCTGGTAGGCGGAACATTTCAGACTCGCAAAATGAAGAAACCACCCAGTTTCTTCCTCAATATGAGGAACCACACTACAGTACAGGCTATCAACTGGGGTCAGAATAATTTCTCAAAAGCTGAAGTTTACTCCCATTTTCTGCAGTACGTCAGCCTAGCTGTCCTAAGAAATCCTCCTGGTGCAGACTACCTAAGAATAGCACACAAAAATGTGCATTTTAAGAAAACTTTTTAAAAATGCATTGATGAGCTGGCAGAAGAATAAGGGAAATTCTCAGAATTGTCAACAAAGTACAAATCCAGCAAGCCCAGACACACTAAAACTGGCATTCCCGAGGCTTTGATTTTAACTGACCACAAGCCTGATTTAGGAAGGCATTAAAAAAAAAAAAAAAAAAAGCCTAAGTCTCCTGCAAGTTGGGAAATCAGAACGGAGACCTCCACATAGTGCTGGACACCTGAGCCCCTTTCGACCTTGGTGGATGTGACTGGGACAATACTATATGTTCATCATAACCCTTCTTCTTCCTGGGCACAGAGGAAGATGCTCTTTCCCAGGCTCCCCTGCAGTTTGTTTGGGGTTGTGTGACAGCATTCTGGCCAGTAGGATGTGGGTGGAAATAATGTACTCCATTTCCAGACCTGGCTCTCTGGAGGTAATGTGTTCCACATATTAAAGTTAAAAAATGTGGGAAGACAGCCCACTCCACATCAGAGTTGGCATGAGGAAAATAAGCCATCATTTTCTTAAGCCACTGAAATTTTGTGGCTTATTTTTAACTACATTTGGTCTAATAATTTTGATTATTACAATCATTGAACCAGGAAGGGGGAAAAAACCCTTAAAAAACCTTGCTCCACAGAGAAAAATAATAGGAACACCTGCCTTCAATAGGATATAATGCTGGAATTAATACTAGTAGGTATGGTGAGGGAAAAGGAACTCAAGCAAAGAATTACTTTAGAGTGTTCCCAAATTGTTAGAGCTCCCAGGTAACTGTTGATGAAATGCAAAATTTCCCTCTGGAAACAAATTTTAAATCTAAGATCAAATATTCTCAGATACAATTCTAGGATTATACTACAAATAAAAATATCAAACCACGAAAGGAAAAAAATGCCACATGCATGACAGAGCAGAAGCAATAAACTGCAGAAGCAGAAATACAAAAGCTACAAATATTAGAATTATCACAGAGAGATTATAAATGTTTATATTAATAAAACACTATAGTAAAATTATAATTAAGCAATAACAGAATCTCCAAATTTCCCATGCGGATTTGGAAAGAACCAAATATAACTTCTAGAAATTAAAATGTAATAACTGAATTTAGAAACTCCAGATTAGACACTAATTAAATTCTGAGAGAGAACAAATGAAGGAAATGAAAATATTTAGAATGTAGGCGAGACAGAAAAAAACATGGAAAATACTAGAGAAACGTTTAGAAATTTGTAAGCTAGATTCAGATGTTCCAAAGTCGTCTTATGAAGCTGATGTCGGTGATTAGAAATAGAACCAAACAGAAATTCTTGAAATTTAAAACTCTTTGAATGGACTTAACAGCAGGATAAATATAACTAAACGGAGAACCAGTAAGCTGGTAGGTAGGTCAGAAGAAACTATCCCAAATAACACTTAGGGGGAAAAGCAGCAGCAAAATACAGACAAGAGAGTAAAAGATTCAGACAACATAGTGAAACAATATAATAAACATTTAAATGGACTTCTAGAAAGAGAGCTAGAAAGACAGACATACATAATATCAAACATAATGACAGAAATTTCCAGAATTGATAAAAAGACTCTTATTCGAGATTCAGGAAGCTGAATACATCCTAAGCAACAGAAAGAAAAAAAAAAGTCAAACAAACAATAACCTACAATCAGACCCATCCAGAAAAAACTGAAGAATACTAAATACAAAAGAAAATTTTCAAAGTCCAACAGAAAGGACAGAACCCTTAGAAAGGACTTACATTTAGACCAACTATGTATTTCTCAGCAATGGAAGGCAAGAAGACTTGGATTAAATCTTCAAGGCAGAGAGACAAAAGAACTTTGAGCATATATCCAATTAAACCATATTTCGGTAACTGGGGTGAATTAAAGACACTTTTATGCAGACACTTAGCAAGAGTATTACCACCGACAAAGTCTCATTAAAGGAACTCTAAAGAATGTACTTTAAGAAATTGATTTAAGAAGAAAAGCTCAGATGAAAAATGACTTGTACAGACAGAAAATGGCAAACGTAACAAATAAATCATTGAAAGCTTGACTTTACCAAACAATAATATTAACAATCCTATAATTGATGGAATTAAAAACTAATGACAAGGGAACTTGTGTTTTAGAACAGAATAGGTCAGCACAGAAAGGCACTGTTGCTGCAAACGGGACACAGCCAGATAAATTATATATTTTTAAACCATCAGAGAACTTCAGAAGCAAATTAAACACTAAAACTGCAGAAAAAAAGCAAAACCCTTTTATGTGAGCAAGGATGTTTATCTTTCTTTCCCCCGTGGGTACTTTCTGATTCGGGGGGTGCTTGCTCAAGAACTGGCTTGTCAGTCAGAGCCCCAGTTCTGGAAAAGGAAAGCTAGCAAAACACTAAGTGGGTCTGCAGGACCGATGTGACCAACTAGAAGCCAGAGGGGTTCCAAATGCACAACCACTCTTCTTCACAGAACATATTTGCTAACTTTTGGTGCTATACAGGAAGCTGGGGAGCCAAGACCAAAGCTTCCAGAAGGTAAATCACAATCTCCAGGAGTCTTATAGGAGTGGCCTAATTCAAACATACTGTCTCACCTTCAGGGAAGTGGCCATATTTTGAAGCAATGTAAGTAGGAGACCGGAGAGCTGGGCTGATTATCTCTGAAAGGCAGAGCCGAATTTTCTGCAATCTTCTTCCAAACCGGAGACAGAGATCCACTGACATAGAACCAAACCCCATGCAGGGAGAAAACTCGAGTGGGGCCCAGCAGGAGTGGCCTGACTTTACTAACACTGAAACCCGGCCCCAACCTTGATTACTGTCTGATTGGACTCATGTGTCCCAACCCTCATTCTGTTTACCAACAAATGAAAATGGTGTCATCTACAGCCTCTAGAGTTATATTATATACAATGTCCAACATGCATTAAGAAATTCCTAGAAATGTAGAGATAAGGGAAAATGACCAACTCTCACCAAAAAAAAGCAGAGGGGAGACGACCCAGATAGTGGAGTTAGCAAACAAGGACTTGCAAACTGTGGTTAATATGTAAAAAACCATAAAGAGAGAAACAAAGCAGCTCAAAGGGTGGAGAATTTGAGAATTCGAATCTATAAAAGAGAATCATGTGAACATTCTATAAACAAAAAAGGAAATATCTGAACTGAATAAATTAAAAGATGAGTTGAACAGCAGACCGAGCGCAGCTGAGAACAGTGAACCAGAATGAGGTTCTCGTTTTTTCTCTGAACTAATTAAGTGGGTTTTTAAAAACTGAAGCAGAAAGAAAAACAGGGCGAGAAAGCACACACCCATATAAAAACGTAAAAGATAGGACATTGTCTTTGTTCAGGTATCCCGGAGAGCAGACTTTGATGAAAAGATCTGCATTCAGGTGTTTTAGCGAGCGCTCTCGGAAAGTCGCTGCTGGGAAGGGAAGCGTGACTGAGCCGCGGGAGAAGTAGAAGGAACATGCCGTTACAGGAGAGGCCTGGGTCAAAACTGTGGGATCCCTGGAATCCGGATCAGCCTTCAGAGATGTCCCAAATTGAGGTAAGGTCGCTGGGCATTTTCACCTCTGTGCTGACCCGTCACTGCATGCAGTCGCCTTTGGGGAAGAAACATCAACTTGGGCAGAGCAGCTGTCCGTCTTTGGCCGACAACGTGCCGAGCAGGAACTCAGCTGCGGGTTGTCAGCCGTCGGCGCTCCGTGCCGCTGGGGAAATAAGCGGGGCATCTGGGTTCACCACAGGCTGGTCCCCCCCACCCCCGCCTCCTCTACAGCGCACACTTCTGTGCCTGAATCCACCTGTTTTACATGAGTTCACTCATCTGGGAAAAACTCCAGGATTCTGGTTTATCTCTTTTCCTGTTTAGAAGGACAAAGTTCTGCTGTTCATGGTCTCTCTCCTCTGCTTATCGCTGCAGATTCGCCCTGGGCTGGCTCTTCGGCTGGGTTAGCGGCTGCACGTGGTAGCGTGACACGGGCACTTACCCGGAGCCTCTGTTCACCAAGTCTTCCTTTGGCCGCTCCCTTTATCAATTTACCATCAACATGGGGCAAAGAGATGTCAAAGGACACAGCACTGGATCATCGGGTTCTAAACACAGTCTTCTCCACCTTTACTGTGTCACAGAAGCTCTGTCTTCTCCGAAGGAAAAGAGTCAATTACTGTTGCCAATACAGCGACTTTCTCTGGCCAGCTAGTCTCTTCGAAGGAGGAACCACCAGCCCTCAGGTAGCATCCATGGAATAAAATCTCACAAGGATCTGCCCTTGACTCTGAATTTGAGGAAGCATTCCTTCTCTGGGAGCTCGGCTCTCCGTAAGCTTACAGTTCCAGGTTGAGGGATTCTAAAATCCCCAAGTGAACAACCAAGAATGACGGTAAATGAAGCTACTCCGATTTCCAGTCCTGGCTTCTGGTTCTTCGTATTCTGACTCTTGAGACAGAATCTTCTAATGAGGCCATGCGCTGTGTTCGAGAGGATGGTGCCCTGTCTTTGCAGGATCACCGCCAAGCAGGCACTTTGGTTGCACCTTTAAAAATCCATTCCGTTGCTCTATCAGACCTGCAGGTTCTGTGTGGTGTGGGAGGTGAGAGGACCAGCGGACCCCAAGCCCTGTACTTACTGCTACAGTCCATTTGCTTTAAAGGGGCAGGGCAGCCATTCACAACTAACTGGAGATGGTATAAAAGGTTTCAGTCCAAGGCAAGTCTTCAGGCACAAGTAAGTTGAATTAACAGATGGTTCAGATAATTCTGCTGCGTTGCCCCTTCTCCATCCATACTTACAGCCTAATAAGATTTCCTTACAACCAATTGGCCATGAGAGAAACAAACAAACAGAGGCTTAGTTTGCAGAAGGTGCTACAAGATCTCACAGTAAAATGTTTATGTTCATCCAACAGAATACTATTCAACAATAAAATATCAATGAACAATAACTATAGACAAGTGACATCACCAAGACGGTGACATAGGTCATTCCCGATTTCACTTGCTCTCATAAGAACAACTAACAACTATTCAAGCACAAGCAAACCCACTGAGCGAATCCTAGAACAGGCAGCCCTGTACCACGGATCCCAAGACAGACTGCATTTGAAGTGAAGGAGATGTTGACTGCATTGCCCCCTCCCGGGCCAGCACACCACCCTGTGACGGACAGCACCGCCCTGAGCCTTCAGATCCTCCAGTGGGAAAAGAGAAGCCGGGAGGGACAGTGAGCACTGCCATCCCCAGCACTGTGTGTTGTTCTGGCTCTGTGAGTGTCACTACTCTAAACTTGCCCTGTGGGATTGCAGGGGAATCTTCTGGGCTCAATCAATGGGAATCTGACCAGGATGGAGAAAAGGGGAGAGGGTAGCCACAACTAGCCCACAAAGGCAGAGCTTATACCTGCTGCCCAAGTGGAGCCCAGCCAGTGGTGTTGCCCATCGGCAGCAGCACACTGGTGGAGCCCTCCGACCAGGGAACTCTGTGGACTGAAGGTCTGCCTGACTCAGATCCTCTAAGGAGGAGTGTGGCCATCCCACGGGCCCGCTTTGCCCACACCCAGGCAAGAAGCTGAGTCACAACCCCACCTACTGTAGGGAGTGCCTCTCAGACACATCGGACGAGAAGAGCTGGCAGGACTCCCTGGAAACTCTGCAGCAGAGCAGTGCTCAAACCAAGAGCCAGGCAGACAGAGCTGATCAGCCCCAGAACAAAGCCAGGACTGGGCACGGAGGGTTTTTCTGTGCTACACACAACACAGGCTGGGGGATGAATTCATAGCCAAGGCTATGGGTAGCTTCTGGCGCCTTCCAGCTGGAGTCTGTTTGAGAGTTGCCTGGAACGGCCGCCCCCCTTCCCACCCAGGCAAGGCAGCTGAGGCAGCTCCACCCACCCACTGCAGCTCCCAGCCCCATCGGACCAGAAGGGCTGGCAAGAACATCTGGGAGCTGTGCAGCTCAGAGGCGCTAGAGCTGAGAGAAGGGCAGGAAGGGCCAATAGTTAGCAGAGCGGAACCACTGGATCTGTTTGGCCAGGGGACTATCATGTTGTATGACTTAAATTTACACAGTGCTGTATGTCAGTTATGTCTCAATAAAAACTGGGAGGGAAAAACTATATGCAACAAATAGATTCGCCTCCAAAAGTTAATTTAGTGAAATACTATAATAGAGAAGACTTTTTCACTAGCGGCTCTCAATCCCGGCTGCACAGTACACTTATCTAAAGAGCTTAAAATAACAAAACACAAATCTGATGCCCCGACACCAATTTAATTATCCTGAGGTGTTTGGGTATTGATATTTGTAAGCGCTCCTAATGATAACTAGGTTTGCGAAGCATCACTTTGCATCCTTAATATACCCTTTTGTGTGTATATTTCATAATTTTGTAAACAACCGAAGACACAGGAAATAAACCAGTTCTCTACCAGACTTGCTCTGATGTACTGACGCATTTTGCTCAGTGCTTCATGTCAGCGAGGTCATGTGTTAGTTTATTGGCCTTTAGAGATAAGCCATATAAATGTTCTCATGAGGTAATGACTGCTCCTGGCCCAACTCGGTCAACCCTATTTGCTTTTTCTCTTTAGTCACCAGCTCATCCACAGATGAATTCCACCCAGGCTTGGCAAGCTTCTTGCGTCAGAAATACAAGCGTTTTTCGTTATGCTGTTTAATCTCCGATTTTTTTATATTTCTCTCTTCTCCTTTCTTGTTGCATTCTTCCCTGCCTTACGCTTTCAGGCTCTGTCACTTTGGCTTTCTTTCCTGACAATCACATCGGGTACTTTTCCTTCCACTACCTTTCCTTCATGGGAATGTTGACACATTCCCAATGAAGGTGACAATTTTAGAAACAAAAGAATTAAAACTCATTAACCGAGGACCTTGTTTTCTCAATTGGTGAAAGAAAAAATAAATAATAATTTCATGAAATGAGGATATTAATTCTGAAAGCCCTACCACAGGTTTTTCTCTACTTTCATAAGTTCCTAAAAATTATACAGGAGTGGAATCAATAGTCAAGTTTTTAAATGTCACTTCTTCAGAGTAGTGCTTTAATATCCCATAGAAACAGTATGTTTTAAATATATCCCTGAATTCAAATCAAAGATAACAAATGTGTGGATAGGAAAGTTCGATCATCCACGATGATACTCGAGGAACTGAGGCAAATCAAATCAATGCTAGCTTTTTTTTTATCATGTAAGCAAAGTCTGAAAATTCAAGCAAATAACACTTTGGGGACATTTAAGACATGAAACATTTCAAATTCCCGTTACTGAATGTGAGATGCTTAAATGTTAATGGTATGCTGAGAATAATTGCAATATTTCATCAGTACTTTAGAGAATTATACTGGGACACAGCAAAGGTTTTTGTTATGCAAGATCTTGCAAATTAAGTATTCTTCTAACACCTTTGAAGGGCCACTTTGTCACCACAAGTATTTAGTTAAAAATAGAATATTTTCTGAAATATCTCTAATTTTTCAGATATTTTTATTTATTTCCAGATGGCATCTTGAAAAATAAGAAATATGCTAGGCTTATTCAGATGTTTATGACATTTTCCAAAATATTTTCTTAGTATAATTGTTAACAGAATCAAAGTTTAGAGATCATAATTTCCCAGACATGGTGGCAGAGAAAGACAGAAAAATATCAGTTACCAAGAAACTAACATTAGAACTATTATATAAAAGTAGTTAACTTGAGAGATAAAGACTAATTCATTCAAGTGTATTTCAAAAGATTCCTAGCTTCTGGAAAAGAAACTTGTATAGGTCAAAATAGTCTTTTCAGGAAAGAAACTAAAATTAGGCAATTAACCTTTTAATCCACTTAACATTCTAATTCCCTTCATTTCCAAGTTATGCAAGCAGCACAAAGATAATTGTTGAAATTAAAGGAATGTGAGAGAAAGTCTGGTGGGGTGTGCGTGCATCCGTGAGTACATGTGTGTGTATATACAGAGGAATTTGATAAGAAAAAGTAAAAAAGACAAAGACTATATGAGAAGATTTTAAAACACTCTTCTATAAGAATATATTTTTTTATGAAGGTCAAATTTGAGGTTATTATTTTTATACCTCAATAAATTAAGATGCTGATAAGTATTACATCCTGGATTTTTAAAAAAGAAAATATACATAACACTTAAAAAAATTAAAATATCTACTTAATACCTAGTAGAATCCAGTTAAGATATATGTGCAAAAATGACCTCGGGCAGAACTAGAGCACACAGTGGATGTACTCTTGGAAGCGGGAGTGAGAAGAGGATGGATATATCAAATAGAGTCAACAAGGAAGTATCAGGATCTTCATGCTTCTATCCAATTGGGGATATCTGAATTTAGCTTAGGTAGACCTCAAACAGGAACTTTTCAAACTTAAAGAATTTTAAAATGCCCAACTGCTCCCATTACACAGAGGCTAAATTAGCTTAAACAACGAGGACATAGATCATTTCACAGAATGTGACATCTGGAGGAAAAGCAGACTCCAGAGTGGTTGATTCATGAGCTCAATGATATTACTCAAGGATCAATTTGGGATTTATTTTTCCTAAATCTTTCTGTACATCCATCCCTGATGTTGTCTTCATGCTGGCACTGGTGCTAGGATGGCTGCGTAACTCCGAGGTTTCGGATCCGGATCCAGCAACATGCCTATGAAGAAGGGAACTCACCTCTTACAGTGGCTCTTTTAAGAGGAGAAATATTTTCCCCAGAATCCCCCAGCATTTATAACATTTCCTAAGACAAAACGGCCATACTCTTCTTGGAAAAAATCACTGCTATGTGTTAACTTATTACCATGTGGCTGGACCATCCATTTGGGATAGATAGATGTGGGGAGATAACACCAGTTTTCACTATATGCTATTGCTCAGCACGTATAGCACTCATCATTGCATTTATTTAATAAACATTCCTTAGGTGTCCATTATGTGTCACAAGAGATATAGTAATAATGCAGTCTTTGGCTTTGATCTCATGTAACTAACAGTCTACTGAAAACATAGATAGTTTTTAAAATTTTGGAAATAATTGAATAATTAAATTTTCAAAAATATTATTATATCTAAAAAAATATCTACCATATGAGGAAAACTATAAAACTCTGATAAAAGAAATTTTTAAAAAACTAAAAAATGAAAAGATACTCCATGGTTATGTATAAAAGAGTCAATATTGTCAAGATGTCGGTTCTTCCCAACTTGATCTACACATTCAATGCAATCCCAGTCAAAATCCCAGCAAGTTATTTTGTAGTTATTGACACATTGATTCTAAAATTTATATGGAAAAGTAAAAGACTTAGAATAGCCAATGCAATATGAAAGAAGAAGAATAAACTCGAAGGACTGACACTGCCTGACATTAAGACTTACAATAAATCTATGGCAATCAATACAGTATAGTATTGTTGAAAGAATAAACAAATAGAGCAATGGAACAGAACAGAATCCCCAGAAATAGATCCACATATAGTCAACTGATCTTTGACAAATGAGCAAAGGCAATACAATGGATCAATGATATTGTCTTCAACAATGGTGCTAGAAAAACTGGACATCCATATGCAAAACAAACAAACAAAAAACCCCAAATTTTTAGCTGAACATGTGCACCCAAAATAAAGATTACATTTCCCAGCCTTCTTTGCATCCAGGTGTGGCTATCCAATTAAACTTAGTACATGGTATGGATACAGGGAATGCTATTTGGTGCTTCTAGGAATATTAGGAGAGAGAGTACACAGACCCTTTGCCTCTTCTGCTTTGTTTTTTGTTTTTTCATCTGGCTCAGAGATGCCACTACAGAGAGTGAAGTTGAGACACGCATGGTGGAGCACCAGGATAGAAGAATCATGGGTCTCAGCTAATATATCCCTAGAACCGTACTTGAACTTTTATATAAAATAGAAATAAACCCTCTTATTTAAGCCAGCATTATTGGTCTTTCCATCCATCACACAGCAGACCGTAATTCCAACTAACTCCATAAGCAATGACTTGGGGAGAAGAATATGGCATATTGTAAGAACTGAAAGGAGACCAATATGACTGGTATAGAATAGGCAGGAGACTGGAAAGTGTTTCAAGATGAAGTAGGTATCATTTATACAAAACCCTGTAGGCCATGTTTAAAAATCTAGACATGATGCTAGGAGCAATGTGAAGACATTGAAGAGTTTTAAGCACAGGAAGAAAAGGATAAAAATTCATGTTTGAAAATGATTTCTCCAGCTACCATACTAAGATAGAACTGCATGGACTGCAGGAGCAAATGTAGTGAACCTACTTAGGGAGCCATGGAAGTCACCCATGAAAGGGATTTGTTAGCTTAGACTCAGGCGGTAGGAATGGGGATAGAGAGAAAGAGGCTGACTTGAAGGCTATTACAGGATAGAAAGAAAAGCATTGGTAACGGATTGGGTGTAGAGGATTGGAGAGAATGAGGAATCAGGCATGACACCCAGGTTTCTGACTGGAGCATTTGAGAGACTACTATGTGCTAGGTTAGGGAATCCTGAAGGAAGAGTGGAAATGGGATATGTTGCCACTTTTGAATACGTTGAATTTAACAATCCTATCAAATATTCAAGGGGGAAATGCCACATAACTAGCATCAAATTGAATACACTTAAAAGGAGACTTGTAAAGGGGAAAATTGGTGGGAGTTATAAACCTGGAAGTCCCTGATTAGAGATAGTGAGTGAAGTCATGAGAGAAAATGGTATGCACCTTTGTTTTTTAGTCACAATGACCTAGGGGTCTCCTCATTTCCTCAGTACAGCATAATATGATGTATATAAAAATATCACATCTTAAGGGCAACCTGGGTGGCTCAGTTGGTTAAGCATCTGCCTTTAGTTCAGGTCATAATCTCAGGGTCCTGGGATTGAGCTCCCTATCAGGCTCCCGGTTCAGCTGGGAGTCTGCTCTCCTTCTCCCTCTGCCCTTCCCCCATCCCCTGACTCATGCACTCTATTTTAAAACAAATCTTTTTAAAAATATCACATTTTATGCAGTCAACACAACCACAAAAGTTTATCAGTTCTCATGACTTTGTCATCAGTAAAAGTCACAGATTTTCACGTCACATTTCTGTTGTCACGGGTATCTCAGAATATCATCTATACCCATCACAACCTCAAAATCATGGTTATTATTGGATCTACAGTCAGATCCTGTTACTTTATGTTATTAAAGAAGCATCTATTAACCCTTAAAAAATATCACATTTTATATATAATTCATAATTATGGTATATTCTGATGCTTCGGTAAACCTTCTGGTAAAATGTTTCTAAATTTCACTCATTTCATTGAGTTAAAGCTAAATCATTATCCACAAGCATTTTTGTTATAAATGTCACTCTAGATATTTTATGAGGTAGATTTTACTTGGCTGCTGAAATCAAATTTTTGGTGCCCAGGGTGAACAATACCAAGCAAGCAACCTGCTTTCATAGAATTCTATGTTGCATTTTATAGAAAATGTTAAAAAACTGACAATTATCACTTGTTACAAAAACATTTATAATTAAATCCTTACATAACAGTAAAATGTTTTGGTTGTATGAAATAGAAAGAAGTTCACAGGGGTGCCTGGGTGGCTCAGTCAGTTAAGCGTCTGCCTTAGGCTCAGGTCATGATCCCAGGGTCCTGAGTCCCTGAATCCAGTGGAGCCAAGCCACGCATCAGGCTCCCTGCTCGGCAGGGAGCCCACTTCTCCTTCTGCCCCTCACCCTGCTCTCGTGCTCTCTCTCACTCTCTCTCTCAAATAAATAAATAAAATCTTCAGAAAAAGAGGTTCATACATATAAAAACCAGATATTTAAGACTTAAGCCCCTATGTTTTTGATTAAAGTAATGTTTAATGATGTTGAAAAATTTGATTTGACACATGAAGTGGTAAATCGGGAAGAGTCTAGGATTGGGAATCCAAAAATTCTGGATTTGAATCCTGGCTTGGTTACTTAATAATTCTAAGACTTGGAGCAATTTACTCAATTTTCCTAAACCTAAGTTTCTTATTAATATTTATTCTTAATAAATATTGTTACTTATCTCAAGGAACTACTGTGACTTATAAATCCAGTATACTGCCTGGCCTTTAAATAGATGCTTAATAAAAGGTGGCTACAATTTTCATTTATTTGGTTCTAGGATAATTTGAAGAGTAAATGTCATATTTTCCACAATATAGCCTTTTGTAGTTACCCTTAATCTGTTCATCGTGAGTCTCTAAAGTCTAGATTCCAATATCAGCTTAATTAATCACAGAATCTCAGAATTGGAGGAAAACTAAAGTGTCTTGTGCAGAACTCTCTCTTCCAAAATAAAGTTGTAAACAAATTTAATCTGAAAATTATGCTGCATTTGTTCAAACATGTAAAATGAATACGAAACAGCCTTACATGAGTATCGATCAACAAGAAAGGCTCCAAAAATTCAAATAATTGTTTCAGGTCTTAAGTGTAGCTCCATACGAAAGATTTTTTTTGTTATTTTAAATAAAAAGCAGTGCACAAATGATATCAGTAATTATGCTGGAATATTTTTTCACATTCTTCTGACAAATGTAGAAATTTTATGCAGGACAAATATCCAATGAAACACACTGTGGAAACACTATGGGGTACCACAGCATTTCAGAACCTGAAGCACATTATCTCTCACTGACAGGTCGAATGGGCTTAAATACATTTATTAAAACAAATGATTGTATGAAATATTAATCTTACTCTACTTAATTAACAGCTAATAGGTTAGCACCTCACCTTTCCTCTTATACATAAATTACCCTTCAACCTGCTCATCATTTTTCATTTCCCAAAAATGCAGAGTATTAATTACTTGTAGCCAAGACGTAGTCTTTTCTTTTTAATTCCCATAATTGAAGTCATACTCAGACATAGTTCAATCCCTGTATTTAAACAAAGTATATGTTGAATTCAGACAGAGATAAACAGGTAGTACATATTAAAATTAAGGGAAAAAAGAATTTTGAAATTTAAAATTATAAAATGTAGTATGTTGATTTGTAGCCTCAAAGCTGTTCCTGGCCACAGAAAAACTCTTTCTTTAAAGCCACACTTGGATCAGATTTAAGAGAACAGGTTTGTTTCAAGTAACTTTCTTTGAAAAGTGCAACTTCAAATATTTTTTTTCAATACAGTAAAATGATAATAGAAAAAATGATTTCATCGTTCCGTTGACGATGTGAGATGGAAGAGAGGAAAACTGGTGCTGCAGATGCTTTGGTATATTTTCTAACTGGACTGTGATGTGTTGATCATTAATGGAGGCAGTGCATTTGACAAGTTAGCTTTAATCCCACGAAAATGTTCAAAGAGGATAGGAAGCAAAGAATGCTGCCTAATTCTTATATTTAGTAAACTGAAATTTGACGCAGGCTGCCTTTTATTGATAAGGTCGCTGATGAAATGACGGAGTAATCGTCCGGTTCCTTAGTTTATATCTAAAAACCAGGCACTGCAATCAAGCTACAAATAAAAACAGATTGTCTTCCATTTTTCTCTCTTATCAGAATTCAGTTACTAAAACCATGGGTTTGTGAGAATCTGAGAAAGCACTGCCCAATTCAGAAGGATCTAAATCACCTTTGCTTTATCCTTGAGAAGATCCTCATTTAATAGAAAATTAATATGTGGCTGCTTCAAATGACCATTTCTTTGTGAATATGAAAATCCACTTAATTAATGGACCTTGAACTTTACGCATATGAAAACCCATATAGCTGAGCCAGGGACATGAATATACAAAATATTTCTATGAAAACTCCATCATTTTAAAGAAAAACTTGTATCTCTGAACAGGTGTATTGCTATTTACTACTAGTTTTAACAATTAAGTGGCAGCAAGCTAGTTTTTAAAATTTTACACATACATATACATATTTCACTTACTCTGATAACTTCTTTAAGAAAAATTGCCCCCAATTGGTCTTTATTTCATCCTATACTTTTAGAGCTAGAAAGAACATTAGACATCATCTAATTCAACTCCATCTTTTATAATCAATAAAATTGAAGGCAGAGAAAATTGCATGTCTTGTTCAGCCTAGAATGCAGGATTCCCAAATATCAGTCCAATTTTCCACATCTGTAATTTACACTAATCTGTCTTTTTTTTTGCTTTGTTTTAATCCCCTGCTATCCACTATTGTACTTAAGTTGTTAGAGAAAGAGAAATACTGGCTGGTTTCTCAAAACTTATTTAAAATCACCACAAACACAAGGTCCTGCCCTTGGTTTTCAGATTTAAATAGTCAGGGTTTTACATCATTCAGGGGTCATGTCTCAGAGGGAGCTTCCTTTTTCTCTTAATAAAAAGCAGCTCTCCCCTCAATAGCAATACCCCTCAAGTTACTCTACCCTTTTGCTCCTACTTGTTTTTTTCAGAGCAATTATTAGTATGTAACCTTTATTATTCAAAAGGCTATTCTGAGCATCTTTTGAAAAGTCTCTTGGTGCACATGCTCCAAGTTTCTCTGGTTGAGAAAAAGTATCATAACTACTGCTGCTTGTTTAGGCTTTCTCATATGTCTTTATCATTTCCATTGCTCATCATTCCTCTCTGCGTATCAGTGTTCCTCCTGGTGTGTTCCTTATCCTTGAAATATATGCCATAGATACTCCTCTAGTAGAGATCTCTTATCAGTAAAGGGTCTTACTCTTTGAAAACATCTATACTTCATCTTTTCGTCTTGAAAAAAATTCACTGGGAATATAATTCCAAAATGACAACTTTCTCTTAACATTTTGATAATTTGCCTGGATTTCTTGATTAAGTTACCAGGAAATTCTTTGTTGTTATTGAGAAATTGCCTGTCAGTCTAATTGTAGTTTCCTTATAAGTAATCTCTCTTCCTCCTATTTTTAAGAACTGTTCTTTGTCTCTGGTATTTGATATTTTCACTTGGTTGGCTCTAGGTGTGGATTTCTTCTATTTATCCCACTAGATATTGGGGTGGGGTCGTGCTTCTTGAATCTGGGACAAGAAGTCAGCTATAGTCATTTTCTAGCTGACTACTCCATTTTCTAATGGTTAGGACAATGATGTCATATAACACACACTCAATAAAAGTTTAGAATAAAAACATGTCAGGCACTGTGCTACTTGCTACAAATAGAATGGTGGCCAATTTATAGTAAACACAATCCCTACTTTCAGGGAACTTACCGCTGAGAAGAAGAATGATAAAACAGGAAGTTTTACCTACAATAAATATGGCAAGCAATGCTTTTTTAATTTTTTTTTTTTTACTTTGTCAATTTTTTCTGGGGACAGTGAGACAACTAGTGTGCAGTCTGCATTGACCTATAAATTAACAGTAATGACTGTCATCGCAGTTGACCCCCAAATATTTGACAGTCAATATTATTAAATCATTTGTTGTCTTTCCTATTTGAGAATACTCTCTCCTCCACACTCCATGTCAGTGTTGTATATACAAAACTCGAGACACACAATAGGCTTACAATTATGGGTCTCACTATTGGTGACAGCTAAGCAATAACATTACGATGGGGATGTTACAGAGGCTACTTACAGGACCTACGATAAGTATGGGGTTGGTTTCCACATGAAAGATTAACATTCATTCAGTTGCTACCACAGTTTTCATATCTTCAGTTTGATTGAAAACTTGCTCACACACTACAACTGGTACATATTAATGGTCTCATGAATATTTGCTCTTTTGGTATCACACTGTAAATACCACCCAAGGACAGGTGAACTGGATTCAGTTCTCCTCTGTTAGTAAGCAGTCCTTTGATTAATAGTGCACTGCCCAAGAAGCAGAATTTAGAGTGTTTAATCCTACATTGTTGGCACAATACTTTGGCTGTGTTCCAGTACTTGTGTTCTTCTAGCAAGCTTAAAATCAATAATAGGTGGGTTAATTCTGGAATCATCTCAGTACTGAAACTGAAGCTGACTGCTCTATAATGACAAAAGTCACCTTTGTCCAGTTATTTATTTACCTTTTAGAAAACAGTGCTTGGCAGTGTGTATTTTATATGTAGAGTGTCTATAAAATTTACAACTGTCTTTGCATATGAACCACACTTTCTTGTAGAGCTATTCAATATTTTTCTTGTTTGTTTCCACAGAAAATGTGTGCCCTGGGCTCAGGATATTTTTCTTCTTTCCCCCTTCATGACACTGCTTAGAATACCGAGGATGTTTGCCATGGTAAGAGGATCCCAACAAGGACTTGTCATAGGCAATTGCATGCAATTTAGTTGAGTATGAGGTTGTGTGTGTGGATTTTGTCCTTGACATAGTGTCTCTGCTAAATTACTGGCAGGAGTTTGTGGTTGTTATGACTGTTCAGGAATATCAAGCTCTGAGATATATAATACACTTCTTTTTGATGTCTGGAGCACCCACAGGAGACACAGTATATAGTTTCTGAATTATTCGTTCCCTTTCAGACCCTTTTCTTGTCTCAAGTGATCCCTCTTATTTCCTTTCTCATCCCTTTGTTTCTTATTCTCTGCCTTAACTGTACTTTCTTCCCCACAAGGAAAGAGGTTTTTCCCTTCATGTTTTTTGTTTGTAATTCCACAAAGACCGAGGACTATGAGATAGTATTTTACAAAAATGACCTCAACTGATTTGAACCAGGTAACTTCATCTCTCGTCTTCTTTCATGTGAGCTTCAGTGGATAGTTTCCTCCAGAAATCTCATATATTTTCCTGACATTATTTTTAACTCCTTTGGTGTTAAAATGAATGTCTAATAGTAATATAAATAATAATTACAACTTATCTTTCCCCATAATTTTAACAGAAATTATCTGATTTAAGTAAGCACATATGCATATATTTCTTTGAAATTTTAAATATAATTTGTATCTTCCTTTTCTTATTTTATGAGTAACTGGCCTTTTAAAAATATTTGCATAGCACTTTCCGAAATTCAGAATTAGTTTTCATAATACCTGCTAGACCGGGGCTTATCAAACTTTAATGTACATATGAATCACCTGGGGATCTTGTTAAAATATGGATTCTGATTCAGACACCTGAGGAAGGCCCGAGATTCTGGTTTTTTAACAAGCTCCCAGGGGTGCCGATGTTACCAGTCCACATTGCTCTTTGAACGGCAGAGTGCTAGATAGTAAAAGCTACAAAAAGCAAAGACCTGGATTACCTTGTTCACCCCATATCTGTTTTATCTACTGTAGTGTCTGTTACATTCATGATTTTCAACAAATATTTTTTTTAAGATAATAATGAACTCACTGAATCATGCACACAGCACTCTGAGGCACTCCTGGTAGGCATTATTGTTCCCATTTTATAGAAGTTTCCAAAAGTAAACTGATTTGCCCATGGGTTACCCAGTAGCAGAAGCATGGTTTAATCTGATTGTTTAATATTTATTAATGAAGGATAGTAACTGCTCCATTCCTCATTATCTGCTTACTTATTTTTCTCTTGAAAATGCCAGAGGTTCCAATGATTTTGATGTATGTAGCTTTCATTTGACTTCCATGATGCAGATGACATCAAGGAGGAATCAAATTTACCTTTGAAGTGCTTCTATACCCACTCATGTACAAATGCTCTTATAAAAGTCTGCCTGCATTTCCCCAGAGACCAGTTGTGCCTGTTGCTTTGAATGGTAAAATTTGGGAATATCATTTACGAAGGAGGAAGATTCAAGATTCTAATTTAAAACCAAGATTCTTTGAACATCACCACATCGCTCCTCCTAAAAAAAATTCACAAAGCACAAAAATTCAAGAATGTAATCACCTTGTTAAATTTGGAATTGCAAAGACAATGTAATCAAGAAAGAACATGAAGCTGTTCTGTCAAGACTGTGATTTAGGGGCTGCTATTAGCAGCTTCTGAAGTGGTGGGAGTAAATCATTTTCAAATGTTGGAAGCCAATTAACTGTAATGAAATATAGTTGAATAACAATTAGTAATTCTACTTCAAAGTATAGTAATGGATAGAAAATAAACTTTCCAAAGAAGCACATTCATTGTGCAATTCTTTTAAAAACCACTTTAATTGTCAGGTTCCTTTTGAGTCAAGGTGTTGTAAATCATATTTTAGCAGGAATTCTGACAGCTGGGGAAATCCACCTGCTGAGTTATTACCTTTTAATTACCCAAATAAAGAACAAAGTAGAAAGCATGACAAACTTGAATAGAAAAAAACGAATATAAAATTAAGAAAGATATTACTCATGAATTGTAAGATTAACTTAACTCTCCCATATATATGAGAAGAAAACCACATTTATTATTTACAATGCTCCTTACCCCTTTTCCATAACTCCCTAAGGAAAACAGATCTCAAGGAAACTCATTTGCCCGGCTGAGTAAAGTGGCAAGATAATTTTGGAGATCACAGGGGTGTTGAGAGTCAAGAAGAGAAATAAGCCATTGCTAAATTGTTCCAAATGAGAAAAGGAAGTGTGGCCTCCAAGAGGAAGGGTGGAGTAGCCTGAAGATTGGAGTTGTGGAAACAGATGTGACAGCTGCCAAGGACAGAGAGTAGAGGTAATTAAGATGAATTTTAAGAAAGTTTGACAAGGTGAGAGGTCTTGTAAGTCCCATTTCCATCCAATCTAGGGTTTCTCAAGCTGAGCATATGGACACTAGGGACTAGATAGCTCTTCACTGTGGGACATTCCAACGCATTTTATGAGTTTAGCAGCAAGCGTTAGCTACTAGAGTTAATAGCATTCCCCCATTAATTGTGACATCCAAACTGTCTCCAGACATTGCCAAATGTCTCTTGGAGGGCAAAATCACACTCACTTGAGAATAACTGATCTAATCTCAAACTTTTTTATTCTTTATTTGAGAGAGAGAGAGAGAGAGAGAGAAAGCAGGGGTGGGGGGGCAGAGGGAGGAGAAGGGAGAGAATCTCAAGCAGACTCTGCGCTAAGTGCAGAGCCCAATGTGGGGCTCAATCTCAGACCCTGAGATCATGACCTGAGCTGAAATCAAGAGCTGGACACTTAACCTACTGAGCTACCCAGGCACCCCCTGATCTCAAACTTTGACAAAGGTCTACATTAGTGTCTGTGCTTTCAAGTTCAGTAGGTATTATGCGTGTAAGGCATTAATTTACCTTAGTGTTCTCATTTGTTTGTTTCCTTGAATGTGCAGATTGGTCTCAGTGCAACCCAAAGCAATTGCACTACTACGTATTTACCCCCAAAGATACGGATGTAGGGAAAAGAAGGGGCACATGCACCCCAATGTTCATAGCAGCACTGTCCACAATAGCCAAACTGTAGAAGGAGCTGAGATGTCCTTCAAGAGATGAATGGATAAAGAAGATGTGGTCCATATATACAATGAAATATTACTCAACCATCAGAAAGGATGAATACCCACCACTCGCATCGACATGGATGGAACTAGGGGGGATTATGCTAAGTGAAATAAGTCAAGCAGAGAAAGACAATTATCATATGGTTTCACTCATATGTGGAACATAAGGAATAGCATGGAAGACCATAGAGGAATGGAGGGAAAACTGAAGAGGGGAATCAGAGAAGGAGACAAACTATGCGAGACTATGGACTCTGGGAAACAAACTGAGGGTCTCAGAGGGGAGGAGGGTGGGGGGATGGGGTAGCCGGGTGATGGGTATTAAGGAGGGCACATGTTGTGATAAGCACTGTTATATGCAACTATCGAATCATTGAATACTACATCAAAAACTAATGATGTACTATATGGTAGCTAACTGAACATAATAAAAAAAAAAATCTTTCCCTACAGTGTCTCTTATTTTTTATGTTGTAGAATAATTAGCTACCTTTATCATTGAAATCTCTGGAGGTGTTATGATCTGGCTCAGACTGACTACAAACCTTGGGGCTCCAGAAAACACTTATTTTGGTATGTAACATTTCTATTTAGTATGTTATACACCTAAAATACTAAAACCTGAAAACAGATACACACATGGAATGTTACCTTCTGAATCATGATTAGGACATAAATCTGAGGATTGCACTGGTATATCACGATAGCCTCACAAGTAGAGAGGTAAAAGGGATGACTTTGAATTTATAGGATTTGAGTATTATAATTATTTGGGAACTCAATGCCCCCAAAGCACTGTCTATAGAAGAAAACTGCACTTCATTTAAAAGAGCTTAAAGATGGAGACGTGTGGTTTCTTATATTTATAAGCATATATGAACACTAGAGAGAGATTTGCTCGGAACATTTATAAAGAATCAAAAGATTTTTGTAGGGGCGCCTGGGTGGCTCAGTCGTTAAGCGTCTGCCTTCGGCTCAGGGCGTGATCCCGGCGTTATGGGATCGAGCCCCACATCAGGCTCCTCCGCTATGAGCCTGCTTCTTCCTCTCCCACTCCCCCTGCTTGTGTTCCCTCTCTCGCTGGCTGTCTCTCTCTGTCAAATAAATAAATAAAATCTTTAAAAAAAAAAAAGATTTTTGTAGCAAGATTTGAAAGGTTATGTGGTGAAAGTCTGAAGGACTGGAAATGACTGGAACAAGTCAAAGTACCTGAAGTATGAGAACACTGGCATGAGTGACTGCAAAAGCTTAGGATTCCCCAGAGCCTACATAGCTCTAACAGACTAATGAAGCTGAATCAGAAGGAAGAGGGAGAAAAGGAGAAAATGTTCGTGCTAAAGGAATAAGAAAATCACACAAAGCACCAGAACAGGAGGCTGATGTCGGCCTGCGTTGGCGACCCAAGGTTGGCTTCTTGATTACTGAGGTCCCCAGGATGGGGAATCAATTTCCATCCCGAGTGAAGGGCTCCTCAGAGCCAGCCTGGGCCTGCAATTCTGCATTTAATGTGATGAAGTATGACACAACAAGCTAACCACACCACCCAAGCACTGTTCACCCAGAGCCAGACCACGAGGCTGTCGGGAAAAGTTTAAGTAATAACCTGATATTGCTCGACATTTGGGAGATGGAAATTCTCCCAAATTTCATAGAAAATAACTCTGAGAAATACCATCTGATTCCTACTGAAGATATAGGTGAAGCTAAGAGTTAATGTGGGCAATTATTACACTCCGTCCCATTGCAACTGCCGATACCAATGGATTCGCCTGAGTCCCAGGGTCAGTCTATGCTATATAATACCATTCCTGGAGGTCTCAGTGATAAAGTGGGGGAGTGGTTGGACTATTTGTCAGGATAAATTGTACCCCCCAGCTGAAGGAAGTTTAAGAAGTTTTTTCACTAAAGAAGCTATGATGGAAAAAATATTTATGTTACATACCTAAAATTAAAAATACATTTTATTGCAACTTACCACACATACACACAATTGAAGCAAAACTTTTACAAAGCAATATTTCTTTTTGATCTATTCTGTTTCATGCAAAACACTGGTCTTACCCACTGCCTACATCTCAGGATCCACTAATGGGTAAATACCTACATTTCAGAAACTACGTTATATAAAACATCCTATTTCAAGGTGAATTGATCCTCAGGCTAAGTATTTCTATGTGATAAAAGATTACAGATATACAAGGAGAAAGAAGCAGGAAAAATCAATGTAAATGAGATATTGTAAAGAATACCTCAAAATCTGAAGAGATTTTCAGCTAATTCAGGGTGAGGTATAGTTCTAGCTGTACAGTCATATCATCTAGAGATAATAATAGTTAAGTCTTTAAAGAGGTAATTAAGGTAAAATAAGGTCTAATCCAATATGACTGGTGTCCTTATAAGAAGAGGAGATTAGAAAACAGACATGTACACAGAGAGGAAAGACTGTGTGAGGACACAGTGAAAAGACATCCATCAGCAAGCCAAGGATAGAGGTCTCAGAAGAAGCCAACATCTTGATCTTGGACTTCCAGTATCCAGAACTGTGAGAAAATAAATTTCTGTTAAGTATATTCTCTCTTTTTATGATTTTTTATTTATTTATTTGACAGAGAGAGAGAGACAGGCAGTGAGAGAGGGGAACACAAGCAGGGGGAGTGGGAGAGGAAGAAGCAGGCTCCCAGAGGAGGAGCCTGATGCGGGGCTCGATCCCAGAATGCTAGGATCACGCCCTGAGCCGAAGGCAGACACTTAACGACTGAGCCACCCAGGTGCCCCCTGTTAAGTATATTCTTATGGTCAGAAAAATCTAGGTTTGAAACTTGGTTCCAGCACAAAAAATGTTTGTAAAATTGGCCATGTTACTTAAGCTTTCAAATACTTTCAAAGGATCAATAATAATAATACCTACTAAAAAGGAGTCATGAGAAAATATACTTGAAGTACTCATAGTAAACTTAGTTACTATTAAAAATTGTAACATTTTTTGAATGCTAATTGAACACATCTTAAGTGCATAAAAATATCTCTATCATGAGGTCCAATGATTTTACTCAAAAGAAAAAAATGCAGACACAGATATACACCACCAAATACTGTGCACAGTGTGTTTTATGTTAACATAGGGTCAAAATAATCCAGGTATTTAAAATTAGAGTAATAGTAAGTAAATTATGATATAACTATAGATGGAATATTTTATAGTTTTTAAAAAGCACTGTAATAATAGTTATTACACATTAAGTGAAAACAACAAAACTTAATATCATAGTCTGATCTTAACAAAATAAAATATACCTAGAAAAAAGATTAAAAGGATATAGAGTATGCCAAGTTATTAATAGTGGTTGCCTTTCCCTAAAAGTACAATGGACGGGATTTTCCCTATTTTTTATGTCTTCTCTACTACTATCTATTTTTATTACTTTATCATTTCTCTTTTTATACATGTATAGATAGATACGCATACAGATACAGATATATTTGTCTATCCATCTAATCTCAGTTTTAAAAGAAAACTCAGAGGTACAAACAAAATTCCCAGTGAAAGTACTGACATGGTCTCTATGCCCTTCCAACATTTGAAAATGTGAGCTCTCCAAAGATAAGCAATATATATTTAATAATCTCTTGTATTTTTTTTATTAAAGATTTATTTATTTGAGAGAGAGCACATGAGCAGGAGGGGGCAGAGGAAAAGGGAGAGAGAATCCCAAGCGTACCTCACACTGAGCACAGAGCCCAACACGGGGCTTGATCTCACTACACTGAGATCATGATCTGAGCCAAAACGAAGAGTCCATCGTTTAACTGACTGAACCACTCTAGTGCCCCTTAATAACCTCTTTTAAATCACAGAGGACTCTGATGTCTGGGTGGCTCAGTCAGTTAAGCATCTGCCTTCAGCTCAGGTCATGATCCTGGGGTCCTGGGATCAAGCCCCACATCGGCTCCCTGCTTAGTGGGTAGACGGCTTCTCCCTTCCCCTCTACCCCCTTTCCCCACTCATTCTCTCTCTCTTGCTCTCAAATAAATAAATAAATAAATAAATAAATAAATAAATAAATAAAAATCTTTTTAAAAATCCCCCAGAACTCAACTCAGTGAAGTATCCTGAGTAATTGTTAATAAGTGATTGAATATATGAATATGACTATACAAATAAGCAAGTATTTGTGGTATAGATCTGACAAATTACTATTGTAAAGGATTCTTAGAGCTTGCCTGACACAGGTCATGCTACTCCAAAAGGGTATGTTCAGAAAAGGAACAGACTGGGGCACCTGGGTGGCTCAGTCAGTTAAGTGATGGACCCTTGATTTTGGCTCAGGTCATGATCTTATGCATCAGGCTCCATGCTTGGCAGGGAGCCTGTTTAAGATTCTCTCTCTCCCTTTTCCTCTGCATCTACCCCCACCTAAAGACATAAAAATAAAAAAATAAGTGTACAACTCACTTATTATGAGAAAAAGAAAAGATTATGCATGCATTCTCTAGTCTTTTGAGATTTAAACAGTCCTGTGCTAATAGAAATTAAAATGTTTTCTAAGATTTTTATGACATTTATAAATTAGTTCAATGAAGAATATATGTGTGTAGATAATGAACTTCTTCAAATGTTGAGCTTTCAAATGGCTGTTTAACATGGAAACCTATCACTGAACTTTTCTATCAGTGACACATTATGCAGTGATAGCAAAAAAAAAAGAGAAAAATAACATTAGAAATGAACCACAACTTTTAAGAGATTGGTACCATTCAGAATATGAATTTTCATATTGAACTGGTAATAATGACCAACATGTGCTGAATTCTTTTAGTTGATATGAATGTCATTGTAAAGAGGTCAGGAAAAAAATGCATTAAAATCCTCTATAGATCAATTAGACTTTCTTCGTTCCATGTCCACAGACTTAGTTCATACACTAACAAACATATGCCATTAAGCACAAGAAGACTAGGTAAAAATTTATGATAGATTTGCACAGCATGTTTGTTACCACTGGAAAACAAGGTAGATTTTTTTTTTTAAAGATTTTATTTATTTATTCGACAGAGATAGAGACAGCCAGCGAGAGAGGGAACACAAGCAGGGGGAGTGGGAGAGGAAGAAGCAGGCTCACAGCGGAGGAGCCTGACGTGGAGCTCGATCCCATAACGCCGGGATCACGCCCTGAGCCGAAGGCAGACGCTTAACCGCTGTGCCACCCAGGCGCCCCAACAAGGTAGATTTTTAAGCAATGTCTTAAGCAGTATGATAGATTATATGGGAAATTCAAAAGAAATATAAAAATTATTTCCTCTTGTTTCTGATTCATATCTTACTGCATAGACGAGAAGTCCTAGATCAATGTCTAAAAAATAATAAGAGTATCATTAAATTAACAAATGTCAAAATTTTGATCCACAATTTCTTGATGAGGTAGAGAAAAAGAGAGTCCTTATATATTGTTAATCTACGTGTAAATTGGTGGCATTAAATCCCTGTGGCATTTTCTGTTCAACTTAAAATGCACATAGCTGTTGACATAGCAATCTATTTCTAAATATTCTGTGTATGGGTATATGTGCATGTGTGAAATTATACACCCACACAAACATACACGTATATTCAGTAGAGCAGTGCTACAGTTTCATTGTGTCCCCACTAATAAAATAAATCCCTTATAAAAGACACTCCAAAGACTCCAAAGAGCTCCTTTGTCCCTTCTTCTATGTGAGGACACAAGGAGAATTCTACAACCCAGAAGAGGGAATGCTGGCATCCTAATCTTGGACTTCCAGCCTCCAAAACTGTGAGAAACAAATTTCTGTTGTTTATAAGCCACCCAGTCTGTGATATTTTGTGATAGCCAACTAAATGGATGAAAACAAGCAGTTTTATAATAAAATATTGAAAGTCACTGAAATATCTATTAATATAGGCTTAGTTAATACAATATTGCAGCCCCCTGCAATCATAAAAAGAATGAGGAACTCTCCATATATTATTACAGATGTAAGATACATCGAAAAATGATGAAAGCAAAATCTCTAACTTGTAGACATAAAAAGAATATGCACATTCACCTGGATTCTGTAGAATACCTCTGAAAATATGAAGAAACGGATGGTAACAGAAATCCCTAGAGAGAGGTACAGAGCTGCTGGGGAAGAGAAGTGAGACAGAAGTTTGTTTTTCTATGTATACACTTCTATGCTTTTGACTTCATAACATGGGCATCCCACACCAAGTAACTCGAACTATAAATTACTAAAGATGTTAGTGATTGTCCTATTTTTATAATACAAAAAAAAGAAAGAATTCAGATGTTTTAATAATTCCTATGGCACAGAGTATAAGCATTGCAAGACTGAATAATAACTTGAAGAACTATTTCACTTCAGGTCAATAAAATTGTAGTAGGCACCCATTATGTGATAGACTCTTACATACTAAGAGGGCTAGAGATGTGTTGTGTCTTCTTAGAGAGCTATGAATATTTTAGGAAATGAGAAAAACACAAAAGAGAGACAGCTCTATATTAACAGAGGCTAAGTAGCCGACTGTCTACTTAATATTGAAAGTACGCTATACTTGATTATTACAAAATGTGAACTGTCCAGAACCATATATCTGAAGGCATTTAATTTGTATTACCCACAAGTTTTCATCATTTCCAAATGACTATAAAAATGAACAAGTATTTTTGTATCTCCTTCCTTCTCTTTAATAATTTTTAAAAATACAAGATTAATTATTATGATGTGATGCTAGATCTTTTGTAAAAAGAAATACGATCACAATGTAATAGGAAAGACCAAAAATAAGTAAATTACTTCACACTAAAACTGATGGCAATTTACCAGCATATTAGTACTTAGGCTTTTATGAGTGAAAAATTAATCAGAAGGAATACAATTGTTTACATTTTTAAGAGTACAAGAATAAAAGTTGAATGGTGTGAAAAATGGCTAGACAGTCATTAAATACATTGCTAATTAAAACTCTTCCACAACCTGCTATATGAACCACTACTAAAATAGAATTGGACTTGGTTGAATTAAGAATTTCTCTTTTTATGGTTCTTCATAGATGCATGGTTTTAAAGAATGAAAAATGTGATAATAAACAAATTGTAAATTGTTATTTTAATCATGCCAATCTTTGCTTAATTGGTAACAGCCTTAGACACATTATTAAGAAGAAATGTCAAGAAATGCCTGTTGCTTTCATTTCCTCAATATTTTCAGGTTGCAAAGTAGAAAAAAGTCATAATAACTGGGCTGATTTTTTTCAAGTAATATTTTGTGAGTTACACAATAAGGACCATGAAGCTGCTAAGTAAGTGAAACTAACAAATTTCTTGCCCTTAATAGAGAAGCCATTCTAGTGGGTGAGTCAAACAATAAATAAGGGAATAAAAATATGATCGAGTGAGAAGTTATGGTAAGTGCTGTGAAGGAAAAAGAGTAGGTAGTAGTAAAATACAAAAAGGGGTGAGAAAGTACAATCTAGAGAGTAAACTAAGTCATCTCTGAGAAAAAGCTATCAAAATTGAAACCAGGCTGAAGCTTTATAGTCAAGAGGGAAAGTGCCATGATGATATCGAGATGCAGGAAGGGGCAGATCATGCCAGTACTTGGCTTTCATGTGAGATACAACAGGAAGTCAATAGAGGTTCCAAGAATGGAGGTACCAGATTGAATTTATATTTTTCACACTTCACTCTTGTTTCCATTTTGGGAATAGGTCGGAATGGGACAAAAATAGAAGTAGGGAGCACAAAGGAGGTTCTTACAGGGGTCCGGGAAAGGAATGATGGTGGACTAGGGTGGTAGCCTTGGGAATTGAAAGCTCTGAATGTAATTGCTGATGGATTAGAGGCAAATAATGAAGAGGAAGAAATCAGGCAATACTCCTGGATTTCTACTTGAGAAAGTCAGTGAATTGTGGTGTTATTAAAAAAAAATAGGAAGAATAGGTTTTGAGAGCAGAGTGCAGTCAATCGCGTGAGTTTGAAGTGCTGTAAGATAACCAAATGATTCCACATAGGAAGTTGGATATGCTAAGAGGAGAAAGTTGAGATAGATACTATCGCAGGATCCCTTGTATTTATTCCAATAATTACCTGACATGTCTTTCTTCTCAGCTACAATGAGAAGTGCCTGAGGACTGATACATTTCTTGTTCATCATTGCTCCCCAAATTTCTGATATACACTTTTAATAAAAGTATTAGTGAATGAATGAATACTATGGCCTTAAACCCCAGGCTTGAGCATGCACTTTTTTAATTGTGTCATGTAAGAATTAATAACCTTAACAATATTTAGCCCTTTTTTTTATGCTGCCAAACAGCTGTATCAACTCCTAAAACTGACATTCAGATCTGGAAAATATTTTAAAAGTTACCTAATAAAATTCCTCTTTTCACAGGTTGGAAAATGGGTTCAGACAAAGAGTTACTCAAGGTTACAGTTGTTAGTATCAGAGTTGAAACTAGAACCAAGTTTTCTTACTCCACAACTGGAGATCGTTCTATACCCTTCTGATCAAAATCCAGCAAAAAATGGTTCAACTAGTTTGCACGGCATAGATATAACTAAAAGTTTCACAGAAGATCACAAACACCATAAATTATAAACTTGCTTATAAAACAAATTCTCAAATGTGGAATACTAACACACTACTTTTTAATTTACTCGCTCAAAGGACTTCATAAATTAAAGAGAAAAACACCCACGTACACACTAAATTACTAAATGTTCTTTGGTTTCCAAGGAATTCTCTCACCAGACTTTAGAGTAGAGACATTTATGATGGAAGATGAAGTCACTTTTAAAAAGAAAACATTGGTTCTTTTGAATATATGGAAAACCAAATGTGTGTCAATATGCCGCTGAGTCAATCAGACCACAGTAACCATACTAGAATCTTCCTCAGTGTTCTCAGACTTCTGAAGACCTATTACATTTTCCCATATTAAAAATATGCCTAAATGACAACAGCAATAAAAATGTGTACAAGATAAACATCGCCACACTCTAGAGGCACATCGCAGATTTCTTTATTTCTAGCACACAGCTGATGAAACCTGTGTCACAGGCTATAACTGCTCATAAAAAACGGAACTCTTCAGTCTTTTATAGACTAAAAGACTCACTGTCATTATAGAGAGCTTTGAAATACCCATGCGTTCCTTCAGTGCTTAAAAACACAACGAATTTGGAAGTTCATGAATGCCTACAAAACACTTAGAAATAGCTAAGCTTCAGAATATCGCCATCATATAGGGCTTTTCAACTATGCTGGACATAGTTTGGGAAAGTAATGTGGGTTCCCAGAAGCTGACCAGTGCTTTATATTGACTGTAAATTTAGCCATGTGTGGCACATCTGGAAGCGTAGTCTGTCTGTAGGAGGAAATGAGGAGACTCTTATGAAAGAATTAATCCAAAGGGAATAGAGTGTAGATACACAGTGCGGTCCAAGGAGATTAGCACCACCATAAATCCAAAATTTCCAACCTCAACTTGGAACTAAACAGTGACAGAAATTCTATGTTGTTTTCCTATCCAGCATTCATTCCCATCCTCCCCAACAACTACTGCAAACTCTGCTCTCCTAAAACCTCTAAACCTTCTCCACTCCCTTTCTCTCCTCAGATGTTTTTACCTCTCACCTCAGATATTAGAAGCAATCAGATATGAAAACCCTCAACTTCCCACTACCCAAATCAGTAAACCTATTGACCTCCACACACATCCCTGTTCCCTTTACTGCTGTCTCAGGAGAAACTACATCCTTCTTCTAATTCATTTGTCAATTAATTCAACAGCAAACCACTGTTGAATGATTTGGATTTCAATTCCAAGTTTGGGGGAAACTCACCCACCAGTTATCTTCTTTGTCCCACATCTTCAGCCTCTCCCTCTTTACTGAATCCTTTCCAGCAGCAGTTAAACACGTTCAAATTTGCCTCACCTTAAAGAAACAAATATATGAAAAACAAAGCACTTATTCCTTTCACCCTACCTCCTCCTAGGCCTGCAGCACCTACCTATTTTTGTCCTTTCCTTCCCAAACTACTCAAGATGTCTGTACATCTTGTTGTCTCCATTTCCACTCCTCCACTTGTCAACCTACCCTACAAAAGCTTTTAGCCCAAACATTCTTCTGAAAATGTTCACATATGTATGCATGTATGTATGCATCTGAAGTATAATTAACATTGAAAATGCTTGCTTTCAGATTACCAATGACTTGTACCTAGCAAAATACAACAGATACTTTCCATTCCTTCTCTTGTTTGAAGTATCATCAGCATTCAAAACTGACAGCTACAACCTTTTTCTGGAAATAATTTGTTTCCTTGGCCTTCCTGACTCCATATTCCCTCCCTCCCTTTTCCCCCTATTTCTATGGCCTTTCCTTCTCAGCTTCCATTGCAAGCATGACATCATAGTGTCTCGCAGAGCTCGTAGGCCATATTTTCTTCACATCCGTGCACTCTATCTAATCAAAATTAATTAACTTCCACATTATATGCTGATGATTCATAAACCATCTTCATTTCTGAATTCTTTATTGACCATTAGACCCATTTCCCATACATCCCTGATTAGGGAAAGAAACCCAAATTAATTTTTCAAAAACTGGTTTTGACCTCTGCTCATTCGCAAAATTGTCACCCCAGTCCTTGTCTTCCGAATCAGTAAATAGAAGCACAAATGACCAAAGTGTTCCAGCCAGGAACTTGAAAGTCACTTGATTCCTTCCCTCACACCCTCATACCCTAAATCCATATCCTAAAAATTCTACCTTTTAAATAGGTCTAGAATCGGTCTACATTTCTCCCTAATCAGAGTTACAGTCACTGTTCAATTACCCTACCATAATGGTTTCCTTACTGATCTATGCTTGTGATTGCATTCTCAAAACTATAGCCAGACTAAGCTTTTAAAATGCAGTTTCTACTGTATATCTCCCTGCTTAGAAGTCTTCCAATATTTTTATAGTTTTACTACACATGTCTGCTTCCATAAATAATAGATACTATTTTATTTATGTTTTTAAATTTTTCATATATGAAATATATACTATATATTTTTCTGGAACTTTCCTTTTTAACTAAGCATCTCATTTTTTAATGTTATCCTCAATTCATAAGCTCTAAGGCATTTTTTCAACTGATGAATAGGGCTCCATTGTGCAACTAAACCAGGGTTTCTTTATTCATCCCTCTACTGAGGGCTGTTATGTTAGTACCACTTTTTTTTTATTTGCAGTGAACAATGCCGTGAGTAAGTTTCTTGAAATGTCTCTCGTGTATATGTGTGAGGGTTTCTCTAAAACAGACAGCAGGAAGACAAATTGCAGGGTCATAGGGATTATATATTCTGAGCTTCACTAGATACCTCGTCATTGCACGGGAATGATATACTCTAACTTTAGGGCTGTGGTTATCTAGAAAGAAAGGGAGGGAGGGAGGAGCAAGGATATGGATTTGAAATTTTAGCTGAAATGAAAACTTCCATTTCTAAAACAAAAATAAGTGAAGTAAATGCAAAATAATACGCTTCATGATGACTACAGAGTTACCTAATGCGTTGTTTTTTAATTATTTTGTAATTTTAGAATATTTCATAATTTAAAGTACTTTTAATAAGGCTTTCAATGGTTTCTCATTATCTTTGACCTTTCCAGCCTCACTGAAGAAAGCATACTGCTCTTATCTGACCTCCTCAGATGGGCTCACTCTCTCTGACTCTAGGGTCTTTACACACTTTCCCTCTCCTTGAGGCATCGTTTTTTTCCCCCAATTTCTCTCGCAGCCACTTACTTATTTAATTTCTTCTCATCTCTCAGATCTTAGCCTAGATGTTACTTCCTCAGGAATACTTCCCTGACCTTCTGAGATTAATTTTCCCTCATTATTCCTTCTCGTGGTGCTACTTCCTGTTTTGAAACACTTCCATTTGCAATTATTTCTTCAACATCTATCTTTAAACAATAATTCATTATTTAAATTATAAACAATATAATATATATTTTATACATATTATATATAATATGAATAATATGGTGTATTCTGGGCCCCTTAGGGCAAAAACTCTACTTCCAGCACGCAGCACAATGCCCGGTACATAGATGTGCAATGAATAGTCACTGGAGAATGAAGGGGTCAGAGGAACATTTGTGAGTAATGCTAGGTAGGGGATACTGGACCCTACAGTCCAGCTCCCAACCCACAGTAGACCAATGGAGATCTAGGGCAAAAGGCATTAAAGTTTTAAAAATAATAATAAAATGAGAGTCACATTACCAGAGATCTGTAAAATACTGAGAGCACAGAGCAGCAAGGCCTTGTGACCCATGGAAGTACATGTGATTTCTAGATATTAAATCAACTTTCCACTATCTATCTGGCGTCACAGTTGCTGTAGGATGGAACAGGGACTGGACACACAATGGTCTAAGCAGCAAGCAGGACCAACCAGATCTGGAATCAAACGCTAGACTTCTGAAGGGCAGGAGCCATCACTGGGACAATCAGGGAAGTGATCAGAATGGTAGAATGTCATGTCTTGGTCAGGAACTCTACATTTACCAGCCCCTGTGAGAAGGTATCAGTTTATCAGAGTGGGTAGGGGAAGAGTCACAGAAATTACACTTACTCATATTGCTGCCCTATCATGCAAACACTTAATTTTTTTGTCACTAGATCACAAAATGAAGACTTGATGAGTAAAATATTGTCACAATTCCATGTGAGGAGGCAGAGCTGGAAATAAATCATAGGTATATGCTATTTCTTTTTGGTATATGTCATTTTTTTTAAAGATTATTTATTTATTTATTTGACAGAGAGAGAGAGAGGCAGCCAGCGAGAGAGGGAACACAAGCAGGGGGAGTGGGAGAGGAAGAAGCAGGCTCCCAGAGGAGCAGGGAGCCCGATGCGGGGCTTGATCCCAGGACCCTGGGATCAGGCCCTGAGCCGAAGGCAGACGCTTAATGACTGAGCCACCCAGGCGCCCCTGGTATATGCTATTAGTTGCATCTAAAATGCAGACATGCAAGGTGCGTTAAATCTTCAAATAAGGGCAGATCTAAGGCAAAGACAGGTCAAGCTTTGCAAACAATCTATGACTTTCCATGAAAACATCTGTTTTCAACTTTGTCTATACCATAGCAGCAGCTACAAATGTTCTATTTTTTTTTAAGATTTTATTTATTTATTTGAGAGAGAGAGAGAGAGAGCACAGAGGGAGAGTGAGAAAGAGAAGCAGACTCCCCATTGAGCAGGGAGCCCGATGCAGGGATCGATCTCAGGACTCTGGGATCATGACCTGAGCCAAAGGCAGATGCTTAACCGACTGAGCCCAAATGTCCTACTTCTTAAGAAAATACTTATTTATGCTATGTTTATGTGCAGGACTGAATAAGAACATCTGGAAATATCTCTCCCCCCAAAATTTGATTTTGACAAAATGAGTTATTTTGTCTAGCTGATCCTAAGTCACTGAATTGACTGAATTCCCATATTTTGGCTAGTTGTTTTAGTTATCTTGTTAATTATTTCACTGCCAGAATGCCCTTTCTGAATATAAACCTGGCATAGATCATGAAAACATAAACAGCCTAAAAAGCTCTTTAAAACTACTCTCTCTCTCACTTTTCTTGCTCTTATCCTAGTGCTGTTATAAAACATATTACTTTCCTGCCCTCCTTAGAAATTCCTTGGGGCCAGTATCCTAGACCCCATAATTCACTCAAAAGCTATGCTATTGTCAAGGCAGCGGTTATATCCCCAAGAGTCTTGATAAATAATTCATTGAATGCATTCATTTCCAGAAGATCCACTCAGCTATGAACCTGGTTCTTCTTCAAGACAGAGCAAATATTGCCTCAAAATTGAAGAGCCAGTTCAGCATAGACCAACTACTGGGAAAGCTAAGCAGAAAGACAATTTTTAGTATATAAACACTGAAGTAGATTGTAAATTCCTGTTTACTTGCAAATTTATTGCTGTCTGCCAAAGCAGCATCTGCAGCGACAGGGGCGGGGGGAGGAGACAATCCTCAGACTGGGGAGGGAAGAGGAGCTCGTGGGCCCTACAAGCAGTGACCGGCAATGCCCGGGGAAGAAGCAAAACCCCAGACGGCTGTTGCTTCTAGAGAGGAAAGGGAGATCCAGGATCAGTATTTCTCCTCTTCCCTTCTCTCCCGCTGATATGCATTCACTTTCTTTCCGTAGAGCCTTACTGAAAGTCAGAGTAACAGTCCCTACTGCCTGTTATTTAAGCAAAACTAGAGTCAATTTAACATTTGCCCTGTGAGGAATACTCTTTCAGCAAAAATACCCATCATTCGTGTGGCGGCGCTACGCCCCCAGCTTTTTCACTGAGCACTTACTTCTTCTTGACACTCCTGCCCATCGTCTAAGCGATGGCATTCATCCTGCCTGGTTGCCACAGAGATACATGCCACGCCCGCAACGCGGTTTCTGCGGTCTGGAGACCTCTGCCCCACAGTCGCTGCTGGAGCCTTAGAAAGACTAGGAGTCCATTTGCTGTGGTTACAACAGCACGAGGAGGGGCACGCCAGTGAAATTTCTGCCTCGTTGTTGAACCTCACGCAGTGTCTGTCAAAAGTATCTGATCAATCATTCTTTTCAGTATTCCACCTTTTCTATTTTGACTATAAGGCACATGAGGGAAGGAACTATATCTTTCTGGCTCACTATGTGCCTGGAACGTGGTAGTGATTTAAGAAGTATTTGTTGAATGAGTACGTGTTTTGGATGGATGGATGGATGGATGGATGGATGGATGGATGGATGGGTGGATTGATGGATAATAGGCGGATACTTTCTCATAGATCTTTGGGTCTCATAAAGTTCAATATTATCTGAAATGAATCATCTCAACGCAGCATTAAGGATGCCGATCCCAGAAAGAGGAAGAAAGCCTTGTTAAACCTTCACTGACTCCACTGGGTACAGTTAATGATATAAAAGGAAGGCAGAACATTTAGGAGCTCTGTGTTTATTAAACTCATTAGGACTCCTAATCTGAATATTATTTGCATTATGCAATCTCAAAATTTTTAATGCTACCAAATTAATATGTAAGCAAGTGGCTAGAGTAGGAAAAAGTATTGCATTTTCACTGGGATCTGCCCTGCCAATCACATCTCTAAATATAATTACAATAATGAGTGCTTTTAATCAATTTGCAGACTCCTTTGCTCCATAGACCGTAAAGTGCAGTTAAGGAGTTTCATAAGTGAGACTACTGCAAAGCCTCAGTATCTTCCGCAGTGGTGGGTGTGAGCATAAGGAAGTAGAGGGGGGTCGGTCTCTCACGGGGCTTTCATATTCTGTCAGTGGGGCAGCCACATAATTAGAACTATGACTTTGAAAATCTAAAACATAAATTAGTTCTCTCTCAGATGCCCTAGTGCCACTACCATATTAGCTTTGTTGGCATTTGGAGGGAAAAGAACTTCTAAGGGATTTTATTTTCTGTGAGTTTGGGGCTACACACGAACACATTATGTTTCTTTTTTGATGAGGAGGCCCGGTCAATATTTAATAATGTGACCCTGTGCTATAAAAATAGGTTCCTGGTTGAAGAACAGACATAGGCAACATTCCAGGGCAGGCAAGGCCAAAAAACAACTCCTTCTTCTTCTTCCTCTTCCCCTTCTTCTTCTTCTTCTATTATTATTATTATTATTATTATTATTATTATTATTATTATTTTACCTCAGCAATACTGATCCAAGGCAACTGGTTCCATGGAAAATGTGTGTGGACTTGCACATATATATAAACACTGCCAGAAAACCGCAGAAACATCAAACATCCATTTAAGGACCAAAGAAGAGAACTGTTAGACTAATTAATCATACATCTCCCAGGGTTACTGGTACTTGGCAGTACTTACTGGCTATTTTAATTTGCTGGGTCTTCTTACATTTGTCAGAAGTTATGGTGGAGATTCTTTCCCCTGTACAGAGAAGGGGAAAATAAAGAATGAAGAAACAAAATCTATATTACCACCTGGAAAAAGAAAAAGATAAAGAAAACTTGGGGTCCAATGAAACACAGTAAAAGAAAGAATCTGGAAAACTGGTAGTTTGCTGGAACTTGGTGGCTGTTTTTCCTACAATGAAATAAAGAATTTAAGGAAATGTGAGGTGCGCTTTGACCTTCACCACCCTTAGATTTCCAAAGCACTGAAAAAGCTGTTCTCCTAATTTTGATCTTCATCTTCGAGATTGCAACTGCCCCCCAGGACTTTGTTTTATACATAAAGTTATTATCCCCTTTTGAATCAGGTCTGTTGTAAATGTTCATTATAATCACTGCTGCTTAATTTAGCAGATGGTTGGAACCGAACAATTCTTCTCGGAGGAATTAAATATGGTTATGTCATTTCCCAAGCTGATTTAAAAGAAGAAATCTGAGATCAAGTAATGTTTCATTTTCCGTATTAGTTGAGAATGGCTGCCATAGATGTTTTCTTTTCCTCACGTCTATAATTTTGAATATCTGTGATGAACTCATTCGGTCTTCCATTTTTTTAGCTCTTGATGCTTTTCAATAAAGAAATAAAAATGAATCAATCATTGTACCCAAATCCCACATTTTGCTACATCCCAAAAGGGATTTTCCTATTATATTTGCACAGCACTGTTTCTCATCTGTTGTCAGCAAATACAAGGTGGCTAGAAATTATTTCTTACATCAGACTGTTGATACATGTTAGTTCCAACGCCCATGAATACCTTGCACTGCTCTCAAGATATCAGTGATCAAATACAATTAGCATGAAACAGAGAAGCCTCATCTAAAAAAGTTCTCAATATCTCCTACCTCCTCAAAATGCCATCTATGTTTTTGTTCAGTGGATGTTCAATTGACTAAGGACTGTTTTAGCAGGATCACACATTTTGAAAGACAAGAAACTAAAAAGGGAGGGATTGCTTGTAGTTTCAGATCTGTATCTAAGTAACAGGGTCACTTCTTTTCACCCTGGGGCTCTTTCAAAAAAGGTGGTTTTTCTAAACCAAGATTCCACTATTCATAAGGGCTTATTCTTATATGTAATTCAACCTTTTTGAACTTCCAATTTCTATGCTCTCCCAGTCTCCTACTGTTCCTGTTGATCTTTACTCTGGACACCGTAGGAAGCCAAGGGAGGGTAATATTTGAGGGTGTGCATAGATGGTTGACTTAGTCAAGGGAGCTCATTACTATGCCATTATGTTTTGTATATAGAAGCTTTCTTCTGAGGAAGTAAAGGATCTTAATTTCAAATAGGAAGTAAGCTTTGCAATTCCCTTGTGAAACTGGCAAATTATATTAAAACAGACAGATGTCTTCTAGCGAGTTCTGGGACTATAAGAGAAAGTAGTTAGGAGACTGTGGTCTGTGTCTGTGTCTGCACTTGCTAGCACTTTAGATCCCTCTGTTTCAGTATCCCCTTCATAACCACAAATTACGGCCATGAAGATTAATGGGATTGTGTGTGCGCAAAATACATATGTGTATAAAATATATATACATGGAAGTTCTCTATGAATGAAAAAATACTGTTTGTGTGCAAGTTGCTTTTAACATTATTATTGGCAGTAGCCTCTCCCCTCTCTGCCGAGAACTTGAGAAAAAGGAGTGATAAGATGCCATGTGTGGGCATCCTTGGGACGTGCTTTGACTGTTTTCACTACTGCTGCTTCCCACCTTGGCACCCCCCTGCGGACCTAAAGGAACAGATGTATACTCCTCCCCGTGCCTGGTCAGCTAAACACCTTGTATCCCAAGGTGGCAAGTCCCGTGGAGGTGATGAATGGCAGCAAGCCTGGCGGAGATACGTTTGCAGCTGGCTTCCCCCAGAGAAGCAGCCTCTTAGCCTGGCAGAGGGGAAACAGTGTAAGTTTTATAGTCAGAAAAACTCATCTTCGAATCATGGTATATCTGTTTATCTATCAGCCATTGAATCCTGAACAATTTCTCAATCTTTGTAATTCTTGTAATCTTGGTTCCCTCCTGCTAAATTAGAAAGAACTGAACAACTTTTCCTAATGATGAGTTAAGTGAGAAAACAGAGCAAAGCTTCCGACACAGTTTCAGTCACTTAGTAGGTCTTCGGTAAGTGGTGTGTCCTGTCTCTATCCCATCCCCAATTCTTCTATTCTTTTGGCAGCATCTACTCATTGCAGATCCCATCTCCCTGAACAAGTACTCCCACCCCATCCTGCAAACCATTATCTCCCCTAGAAAAAGTATTCTGTTTTTCTTCCTATAAGCTTCAACGGCGTTCATTGGAAAAGTTATCCTTTTGTCATGATTTCTTGAGATACAAAGTAGCTTTCTAATTCTTTATTAGAATTATTGTGTTCTGCAAAAAAAAAAAAAAATGGGAGAAAGAGCTAGAGAGCTCTTATGTGTTTTTCGTTTACCCTGTAGTATTTCGGTTTCAGTTTTTATCTCAAATTCAGTTTCATTTGAAAACAAGGCAAAGCTTTTCACCCATAGCCCATTCTTTCATAAGGATTTACAAACTTTTATATTCAGTTTTGCTGAAGGTTTGTATTTATTTTACTTTGGTTCCCCAGTGGTTAGGCCAAGAATGCAATCAGTAGTGTGATTCAGGGATAAATTCTTCTAGCAAAACTTATACAACTATTAACATTTCAAATGATAAATGAGTCAATTCAAAGAATCAGAATTTAGAACCATATGGGACCTTAAAGATCACTTACTTCAATACCTTATTTTTAAATAGCTCCCATTATAGAAAATTTTCAAATGTCATGGAGTGTTCTGCTAATCAGATCACATATATTGTTTAAGTTCCACATTACCTCCATTTAACGGATTAAAAACCTGAGTACCTGAAAGGTTTAACTTTCCAAGGTAAAGTAGCAGGGAAAGACTTAAAGATTGCTGATTCTTTTCACTTAACAATGATGTGTCCTTTTACATGAGAGGACACTGAGACCAAGTGTTTCTAATTGGTTTGAAGAGGCTGGAATGAGATGTTGGGGCTCCTGAAAATCTTGACCCTTCCCTATCACCCAGAAAAGGTCAAAGAATAGGCACCCAGTAAACATCTGACAACTTGAAGAATATATTTGCTGTGCTCCACATTGCATTTGTTTGTCAGACAACTGCCTACTGCCTCCCATCCTCCCATTCATTCTTTCATCACCTATAATATAACGTGCTAGATGCTAGAATGAAGAGATCAATGATCCATGGTGTTGTCCTTAGGGCAACCAGAGCTGAGTACATAAACTGAAATAGTACACATTAGGTAATGAGTGGAAAGCATCTGAACCTAAACATTATAGGAAAACAGAAGGTAGAATGTGTAACACAGGTGGAGGGGAGGCGGGGACAGGGAGTACGGTGCCATCGCCAACATCCATAGATGACCTTCTGCTATGAACGGTTTGCAGTGACAAAGGAAAATAGACCGTTCTCGTTACCATTTCCCCAGGTATCAAGATAATGCCACTGGGGAAACTAGTTTTTTAGGATGGGCAAACTCAAGTGTGACTTTACCTGTGGAGAGATTAGATGGCTATCTGCTTACTGCATTTTGCGAAAACACCAGGAAGTGTCCTCTGGCCTCCACAAGTCTTCTTATGCAACGGAGAATGGTTAGGTTCTGTGCCTAAAGGAAAGAAAGAGGGGGGCATGTCAGTAAGGAGGGCATTTGCCTGCAGGTGACAGTATGCCCAATGAAGACCGCCTCATAGACGAGGGCAATGTTTTCTCACATAATGGGAAGTTTGGCAGTAAAGCAGGTATTGGCCTTGGTTCAGGTGCTTAAAATTTTTATCAGGAACTCAGGGTTCTTTCCTTTTTTCTAGGGTGCTGGATTTTACTTTTCTATTCATCGGCCCATGGTTGCAAGATGGTTGCTCTCATAAATAGATTTCACTTTTATTTTCAAGACCTGAGGGGCGTTAAGATGCCAGCCTTTTATGAAGAAAGCAAAGCCTTTCCAGAATTTCCCCCAGCAGACCTCTGCCTGCATTTCATTGTCACATGGGCACTGCCAGCTGGATTGGAGCCTGGAAAAGCAAGAGACAGGACTATCACAATTGGCTTAGACCAGGGGTCGGCAAACTTTTTCTGTTACAGGCCAGATAGTAAATATTTTAGACTTTGCAGGCCATACAGTCTCTGTTGTAATCACTCAATTCTGCCATTCCAGCATGAAAGCCGCCATAGATGGTCCATAAATTATTGAGTGTTGCTGTAGTCCAATAACACCTTATTTATGGACACTGAAATTTGATGTAACTCTCACATATTATGAAACACGACTCTTCTTTTGTTTTTTTTCAACCACTCAAAAATGTACAAACTAATCTTAGTTCCCAGGCCGTATAAAAACAGATGGCAGGCCTGATTTGGCCCATGAGCCCATAGTCTGCCGATCCCTGGCTGGGACCAATGATAACCCATCAACTGGATCTGGGCAAAAAGCTACGACAAAGTTGGTGTTCTAATAGTTGTCTCTAAGAAAGAAATGAGTACTGGATAGGCAACTAACAATGCTGCAGATAATGGTAGGTTTTATTTACTACATGCACAGGGCTTAGAAAGAGTATTTGGTATGTGATCAGGCTGTAATATTTTAATTCCTTTCTCTTCCTTCCACTTTAATCTAGAATTTTTTTCTTATTTATAAAGAGCTTTTCTCTGCTCCAGTAGAGCAGCTGGTATCCAGACCCTGGTTTTTAAGTAGTTAATATTAGGAAAGTCTTTGGGAGAGATATCTTTCAGTCAATATGGGATTGATGACTCTCTGTTGCCACACTGTAAGGGAAAACTGGAAAACCCTAAAATTATGAGTTAGAAACTCCATTCAAGTCCCATAAACATTTCACAGTTTTCTTCCTGGGCTTCCAGTAGTGAGGGAAATGCAAATGGCACCTCAGCACTGAAAAAGGATATTCTGCATTCTGCTTTTGCTCAATCTCATTATACATTCTCTACTTAGAGAGAGAGGGGAAAAAAAAAAAAAGATTTGCAGCAAGCAAAAAACAGGCTCCCTCTTTATACATTGAATTACAAAGGCAATTTCCTTTATAGCCTACTTACAGGAACCCCTCTTAGCGTGTTGCCAACAGTACCACAACTTGTTTATTCAAAGGTTATGTGTGAATGAGAGCTTTTTGATATTAATCAAGTAATTTGCTAGCGTTGCTGGGAAAAGGAAAATGTTAGCTTTATCCTGAAAAATGAAACAGCCCATTAATCAAGTTCACTCTACTGAAGACAATTATGGGGAGAGAGAGGGCAAATAGACCCTTCAGATAAGAAATTCCCAAACTGATGAAACTTTTAATAAGGTTTGGCATCGATGTCTGCGCAGAAAGTGATTAACTTTAATCACCTTACAAATTATATAGATCAGGTATTTGTGGATTCAGAGTTTACTGTTTATTATTAATTGAAAAAGAATCTTACTGAATGTACCAAATTCAAAAACAAAACTCTGGCATATGGACTATTTCGCTGGTGTTCATTTATTATCTCCAGTTAAAGTTGAAAGGTGAAATAGAATATGCATGTTCTTAAACAACTGTCTCATTTTTTGGTTCCCTCAGCAGCACACTCTTTGTAGGTTTGAGACTGGGTCTCCATCAATCAAAATTAAATTCTTCAGTAGGAGGCATTTAAAATTATTTGTATAAATGTAGCTGAATGGGATAAGGTTGTAAGATAAGAGATATGAAAAATAACTCTGTTCTGAGGCAATACAGTGCATTATAAGGGGGGGTCTTTTTTCTTTGTTCTAGCATGATGAATTGCAAAAATCCATTAGTCAAACACCAAGAGAGAGTTAGTTTTATAAGCCAGGCATTATCTGAATTAGTTAATAACATTAAAGCTATGTAGAGAAAAGAGAATAATATTCTCTTTATCCAATATTTTACAATATTGCCTCTTATTTCCCCAATTCACTTGCAAACTTTATTGTTATTAAAATTTCAAATTTTAAAATGGTACGTTAGTCATCAGGAAAATGCAAATAAATACTACAATGAGATGCCACATCACAGCCACTAGGATGGCTATAATTAAGAAAGCAGAAAATCAAGTGTTGGTGAGGCTGTAGAGAAACTGGAATTTGCATACATTGCTGGTGGGAACGTAAAAAGCCGTGAGAGAACAGCAGAAGGAGGGGGCTCAGAGCCTCAGGCTGTGAGAGGTAGGTATTCACAAAAGCCAGGGAGCAGCACCAGACAGCCCATAGAAGATAGGATGGCCGAACAACAGGATGAGTTCAGCTGACACCTGGATTGCAAGAATAAGCTTCAAGAGGTCCAATGCTTTAAAAAGAAGCAATGGATACCAAACCACCAGCACCGACAAATAAAGGTAACAAGGTGGCTGGAAAAAAAAAAAAAAAAAACTAAATTATTTTTGTGAGCCCATGTATTTTTATAATTGAATGATTCCTTCTTGTTCCCCAATCCTCTCACCATATAGGGACGTAGTTGGAATCGGTCTCCAGTTTTGGGTGAGTCTTTCAGATGGGAACACTCCTCGATCCTATCTGATCCTCAGAGACTAAGAGAATAAGAAAGGGGAGCAAAACACCCCTAGTGTACTGATTGTGCCCATATCCATTAATGCCTATCCAGGGTTTAGACTAGAGTCATAAGATGCGGAGAAAGACCTGGCTTCCTTCTGAATGTGATCTTGGGCAAGTAATACGGCTATTCTGAGCTTTTCTTCTTCATCTGGAGTTCGGATTTAAGGATAATTATGTTTCTCCTGCAGACTTTGCCAAACTGTTTTCAAAGCTAAATATAAAAAATATGAGGCCTTTTGAAAACTCTGAAACGCTCTGCATACAGAAAATATAATTACAATAGGAACAAAATATTCAGAGTGAAAGGGTGAAGTGAAACTCTGTTCATTCAGATTTATATCTATGGGAAAGGCCCTGCTGCCCTGACATTTCAAGGGGCAAGCTGAATGCAGTTGTCACGTATGAGATACAATATCACCTGGGGAGCTAAAGCCAAAGAGAGGTGTTACAACTGGAGTGGGCCGGTGGTCACTTCATTTTCCTCAGTGCCCAGAATTGGTGTGCTGTTTTCTATACTAGAAAATCCACATTGTTTGATCACTGGACTAATGTCAGCAAGAAGAAATACATTTAAAAATAAGATATTTAAAGATCAGTTTGGTAATTAGTCTTATCCTGAAAATGGAGAGCAACAAATCTATATTTGTCCTATCTTCTCTTTATCTCAGTGGCATTTCTTTTCCAGGATAAGGACAGGAAAGTGCCTTATATAAAAGAGTGATTCGATGAATCACAGCAGCTTCTTGGTTGTGACAGGCATAGGAGAGTGTGAAAAGAGATTTGCTAAGGTGTTTATAACAATATCTTAAGAAATCTCTCCCCTCATCTCCTTTTGACTCCTGCTTGCCTGGATTTAAATCACTCACCCAAGGACAAAAGCTTTGATCTCACTTTATTTCCTCTGTTAATCAAAACACCTCAAATTATGTCTCATTCCTCATAATGACTTCCTCTCTGGTGGAGCAAATGTTTGCACTTGGGTTTAGTTGCAGACTTCCCAGCCACACAATGAGAGTGCGTGTGCGTGTGTGTGTGCGTGTGTGTGTACTGTGTGTGTGTGTGTGTGTGCATGAGTATAACAGAAAGAAGGTGGACAAGGTTGAAAGGGAATGAAATAAATTAGCCAATGATCATAAAGATTTGTAGCAAATATATTTACTGTTATTATATTGTAATAGGAAAATGACATGCTATCCATACTTTACAATTACTCTCTGGCCTAAAAAGGGCTTTCATGTAGCTAGTACACCCCAAAAACCTTTAATTTCAGATAGAAGAGACTCAGGTAAAATAAAGGGACAAATTGCCAATGTCTTCATGGTCACCGTCCAATATGTTTATGTCTGTAATCTTACACATCGCACCTGCAGCAACAGGCAATCGAACTTTGGATCACTGACGCCCCATGGCCAGGTCGGAGCAAATAACCGAGCACTGGCATCCGATGGCAGGAATGGATCCTTGAAAATGGTTTAATCTACCCTAATACTTCCATGTACCACTTTCACTTAGACCAGCTGTGTTTGGTTAGATATGCTTCATAAATTTATTCTAAAATGAAGAGTTCATGTCTTAAACGAGGGACCCAAACTGAATTTGGTGACATAGGAGTTTCAGACAGTAATATCTTCCATATATGCAATCCACAAAGAATCCATGATCAAATCTTTCCTGGCAAGCTTTGTGTCCAAAGAAGATGTGTTTTCACAAACTCTGGATGGTTGGTATTGGGCCATGAAGGATGGAACCTGCAGCTTGTACTTGAACACGTTACTTGCTATACTGGGTCCACTGTGGGTGTGTAAGTTTAGCTCTGTCATCTGACTGCCCCAAACTACAGCTTCTTCACTTGTCAAGTGCAGAGGTCAAATCCAATGTTCTCTCTTGCTCTCTGATGTCACTACTAGCATTTCTACAAGTATCACTTTGTGGCCACTTGAGAAATAGCAGCAGGCTAACTCATCTTCAGCATCATACAGAAAGCAAAATTTTGGAACAAATACAAGTCCAAACAATAATTAGTTCTATTAACAGAAGTAACAACAAATTAACCAAAATTTCCTTGACTTACTTTATAGAAGAGATAGGCTTTGCTGGTATATTCGCATTTTATGAATAATGTTGACAGGGTAATTGGGAGAGTTACACCCGATGGGATATAATAAAACATGATATTGATGTACTCTTCCATACCATTTAATGTAAAATTATTAAATTAAATGTTAATAGAATGTAGTAACATCTGAATATTTGGTGGCATAGGACAGATTTCTAAAAATATACTTTGAAACACCATAATTAAAGGGAAGTTTCCCAAACTGTCATTATCATAAAGTACAGGCAAGGCGTATTTACAGAAAAGTAGCCTATTGCAAAGGAAACATAAAGTAGGCAAACATTAAGCATAACAATATATTTAAAATAGTGCAGAGAGAATTAAAAAATGAAAAAGTATTGAGATTATTAATTGGTTCTATGTAATTTAATAAGTTGATGTCTGCAGAGCTAAAAAGCTAATTATTATTTTTAGAGTCAATATGGCCATTACTCGCTAAAGGAGATTAAAACAAAAGGGCCTACATGAAAATCAAAGAATCACTCGTTCCCGCTCCCCACGCACGCATACTCATCTTTCTCCTTCCTCACCAATCCTGATTTTCTAGTAATAAACGATCTTTTACAATATCCAGATGCAAAAGGAATTTTAATACTTTTATGAGATTTTTGAAAACATATCGCTTGATTTCTCAGTACACAGTTTTGACAACTTCATTACAGTTTCTAGCTGCTCAATGATATTACCAAGAGAAAGTTCTCAGAGGAGTTATTTCACTTGGAGTCCTCTAAGATGGAAAAGGAAGAGACATAGAAATTATTAGAAAAAGTATTTCTAGAAGTCTTGTGCTATTACTTGAAACATAGAACTCTATTCTCTCCATCCGACTGGAGAATGGCTGACAGCTCTGTCTTGAATGAGTGCAATTTCTGTCAAATCCAAAGGAGGCAGGAAAAAAATTCAATATATTTCAGATCAGAATAGACAACCAGTTCTAGCCTCGACTTCAACTGGCTAAACATTTTTTCACTCTCCTGTGGCTGTATTATAAACCACTCTCTTATTTGTAATACTTTTTTCCCCTACAATACAGTGACAGATCACTGAGCAACCAAAAGGACACAGTTTCAAACTGTTCTAATCAGATCCTCCACCTTTATGACAAAACTACAATTATCTCCAGTGGCAATTAATAGTCAACTCCCCATGTCTCTATCCTTCCTCTTCCCACCTTCACTTTCTCCTTTTAGGATCTCTAGCAACTTTCCCGAACACCATTTCAGATATTGTATCAACTTCTTAGATTCCCTTAGGTATCTATTAATGACCTCATCAAGTTGTCTCACATATTTGCAACTTTTTACACAATCCAACAATTTTCTTGCTAAACAAAAGCTCCTCTGTCCACTCTTTGGAAGTAGACGAGTAACACAATAACATTGGAGAGCAGTTGTAAAAAGTTGAGGAAACGTTTTGAAAAACTGAAGAAAAACGTCACAGAAATTTCAAGTTAACGGAACTTCAAATCTCAGCAGTGCTTGGGGGGCGGCGGGGGGGTTCCATCTCAAAGTTCTACAAATAACAGCAGAAGGCCAGTACGTGGTGAAGCGGCAGACGGAATGAAAGCCTGCTCAAAGGCCTGATTACATCCAGCGAGAAGACCACCCAAAATGACACAGCAAGAAAGGTTTGAGTCCTGGTACACACGCATCTTTCTCCACTGCGAAGCTCAGCATAAAAGAATGAGTACAATTGCATGGCCATTTCTGGTTGTTCTCTCCTTCCAGCGTGTGGCAGGTCCAATGCTTAACCCAAGTTTTCTAGCAACACCCACGAGTTTTAAATAGTAGGAAGCAAATTCTTAATATTGGAAATACTTAAATGACATGGAAACTCCTATTCCAAAGGTACATACAAATGAATTGGAATTGTCATTCTTAAATTATCCCTAGAAACCCAGTCTCCTCCCTTGTAATAGCAAAAATAACCAAGACTTCGATGCATTTCCTTTCTAGCATATACTAGAAATGTACATACACTATGAGAAAATGCAGCCCTAAGGTGAAAATACCAAATGAAGAGTTATTAAAGCCCCAATCTCAACTTTTTAGAAAGTGATTTAAAAAAATATACATCAGGTTGATCACAAGAAAATAATAGATGGAACTGTTTCATTTATAGTGTATTGTATGTTCTGCTCGGCAACAGCGTGCCAGGCTGAAGAAACAGTGCCCAAAAGGAAAGACATGGTTCAGGCCTTTACTGGTTTCTGAGCAGAGTGCTTTCAATACAGGTTAAAATTATACCTTGATTTAAAAACAGAATGCATGATGCAATTACTTCAGGTAGCAAGACCTCTTAATAACCGACATTTCTTTAGACTGTTGTGTAACTGCCATTAACAAGTTTTGGGAGCTTAGTTAAGTCATCTCATTTGGGGGCCTTCTGTTCTTCAGGGTGAAAGTAAGGGTTTAACTAACTGCCTGTTCACTGAGGTCTTTTCTGGCTCTCACAATCTAAATTTTTAAGATTTTTTTCATGCACTACCTCTTAGTCCGTTTGGACTGCTGTAGCAATATACCACAGACTAAGCAGCTTATAAACTACAGAAATTTATTTCTTCCAGAGGCTGGAAGTCTGCAATGAAGGTGCCAGCTTGGTCACATGAGGCCCCTTCTGGGTGACTCACGGCTCACTGTATTTACCCGGAGGAAGGCGTGAGAGAATTCTCTGGACCCTCTTTTATTGGAGTATGAATCCCACTCATGAGGGATCTGCCCTCACCCACTAATAACTCTCCCACTCCCCCACCTCCTAATAACATAATTTATGGACATATGAATTTTGGGGAGACATAAACATTTAGACCACAGCAACTTCCTTCAATCTTCTTGGTCATCTGCAGGATGAGAGGTAGAGAATATGATTTGTGGAAGATGGAACAGCTAGACAAAGGCCAAGGCGCATGAGAAATCTCATCTCTGGACTTGCGTTCAGAGCCTGACTGCTCACATGACACAGGACATATGAGCACGGGACACCACGGGGACAGGCTTGCTGCTTGCTAGCTTTGTGACCGGGGCAAGTTATTTCATACATCTGAGACCTGGTTTTCTTAACTAGAAAGCTGGAATATAACCTCACACATCCATAGGTTTAAAAATAAAATCCTTATAGCTAAATTTTATCCTTTTTTTAAAAGATTTTATTTGAAAGAGAGAGAGAGAGAGAGAGAGTACGCACGCACCAGCATGGGGAGGGACAGAGGGAAAGGGACAAGTAGACTCCCCGCTGAGCAGGAAGCCGGACATGGGGCTCAACCCCAGGACCCCAGGATCATGACCTGGGCGGAGGCCAGGCACTTAACAGACTGAGCCACCCAGGTGCCCCAAATTTTATCCTTAATAAAGGAATTAGGCAATATGTAATTATGTTATTATGTAATGACAATTTTAACAAGATGATCAAAGTTTCTGTCAGTATGCACTTTGTCTAGGACACAAGGTTTTCTTATAATGGATACCTGAATGTGCCATACTCATGTCTCTCAACAGAACAGGGTTGTGCTTTCTTCTAGGATCAGGACTAGAGAATCAGGGTTTTCTAAGTAGGACCGTTTTAACCAAACGACCTACGAAGCAGAGAATGGGCTGTGCTTGGGCTATTTCCTAACACTTTTCTACAGTTCACCAATAAAACAAAACAAAGATTATGTCATCTTTTTTGGAAAGTGACAAATCTGATGTTACAGGCACCCTTAATATGATTATAACTATTACAAATTAGTGATTATTGGTTATACATTAGCCTTGATGCATCTCTGTCTGACCTTCCATTCCTACCTTTTCAAAACTTTTTCCAATTCTGTTAAAATCCATGACAGCACTAAGTGTTGTTGCCGTAGAAGATTTGCAAAAGGCTTACACAACATATTTGTTATCAATGCTTTATTGTTGAAAACAAAATTGAAATTCTCTGGCACATAAAACAATTATTTCTACAAAAGGAAAGCCTACAAATCTTGATAATTTATACAAATAACAGTTTCTCAAAAAATAAAACTTTAATTTAGTAAACTTGTCTTGTGCTCTATATTTTTAGCACTGTCTGCAATAATCCACCATAAATCCCTGAGCGGAGATATTTTTTGATCATGTTCTTTAGTCCCCCCCACCTCCCCCCAAGTTGGTCAGTTACTAAGCCCAGCCCTGTAGTGAAAGGTGTCAGGGACATTTAGCTATTAAAGATCCATGCATTTTATGACACAGGCCCAATTATTAATGCTACTTGGGAACTGGGTCAACATGAAGTGCCTCTACTATGTGCAATCAGCGAACCTATTAAGAACCAAGTGTCTGAAAGGAAGAACATTAACAACAAAGAGACATAAAATGTTAAGACTAGGAAGTCATCATAGGTCAATAACTATTTAAATAAATAAAAATGTTAGACATTGAATTTATCTCTATATCCTTATATTAAATTCCTTATTTATTTACTATTTTTTAGCAATTGCCAATGCACTAGAAGATGAAAAATACACTTCAACCCACATTTTTGGTTTGACCACGGGTCTGTTGTTGTTAAATGTTAAATATCATTCTGAAAACACAGTGATTTCGTTATAATTTAACTTTTGGCCCCTTCAAAGAAATGTCTACAAAATAATATACACATATTAGGAGGGCCTTCTTATTAATGCCATCAACAAACCTCTCTCACTACATCTGCCCTTCTTACAAAAACACTAACGCCATAGGAACACTACTGTAAATTCTTTACCCCACTTTATTCAGATATGTAGCAAAACATATACGATATGGAGAAAACATAATATGATGTATTTGTATGTCCAGCTTCCTTTTAGTGTGGATGTTGACCGATATTTACATGAAGTGTTAAAGGAAAGGAGGAAAAGCTAATTTTCAGTTGCAAAGAACTGACTTAATGAATCAAGTTTTGTTATTTTGCTATGGTAGAATAATAAATAAATAAATATGTAGGGTACTCTAATAGCTACTTTCTCTATTAAGAAGTTGATAGTGAACGCTTTTCGCAAAGTTAATTTTTAGTAGCAAAGTTTGCAAGTCAAAAAAATGTTCAATAAATGTTTTTCTCTGCTTCATTTTTACTTGCATAATGATCACTGAAGTGGTTACTAATAGGTAAAGAAATAAAATACCAATATGCTAATGAAAATTAGTTTTCAACTGTGAAAAGCACTTGGCAGAAGACCTAGAAACACAAGGCTGATGCTATACTATAGCTGAAAGTAAGTCATTTTTGATGTCTTTTAGGAAGAGCAAAACACAGTCAAAATAATTCCTTAAAAACATAAGCATTTCTGTTTAGGAACCTATCAGAAAGTGATTAGCATTTTATACCAACTCTTTCCAAAATACAAAATCACTGGCAACCATTATTATACACTCCTTTGCACAGATGTGATTTTCTAATCAGTAACATCTGGGAAGCACAGAGCACCTTCCCCTTTGTGTAATAGCTGCTAGTTAGGTACCAGAACTAGAACACTTTTAAGCTCTTTAGATTTAATCCTTATATAAGCATGTGGCATTAACCAGGAAGAGCCATTTCAAAAGCCTAAGAATTAATACAATGAATTCTCCTAGGCAGTTTGGGGGAATATGTTGAGGACATTAAAATAAAAAATGCCTGCCGACACGTATAAGGTCTCCCCAACCCTTCCCGCAACACCAGTGTGAGAAGTGGTTAGCTCAGCTCAGAACATGAGAAGCAAATGCTGTCCGAAAGAAATGAAGACTGTGACATCCAAATCATAAAAAGTTATGTGTACTAGTCAGGAAACAACTACAGATTCTGACGGAACTTGACATACTTAAAAAAAAAATTTTTTTGTTAAGTTTCAGAAATTGATAAGCAGGCCGTCTCAAAGAGGGAAAGACAGCAGCGTCACGACAACCAGCCAGCTCACTGGGATTCACACCACACTTGAATCATTCCCTATTAACACTTGATCTTAATAGTTTACCAGGGCCGAATAGACACTCTGACTTCCTCTCACAGTGTTTAAGGAACACTATAATTTCTAAATTAGCTTTCAAAAATGAGCAAAATTTGTAACTTAGATTCCCTCCTTGCCCCCCCACCCCACCCCCCAATGCCATAAGATCCTGTTTTAAGTGCTCTGGTTTATAGTTCTGTGGGTAACAATTACGTCCTTCAGGAGGTTTCCAATATTCCTCTTTTTGGTGTTAATGGCTGTGCCAACAGCAAAGTGAATACTCCCAGAAGTGGCAGTGACCTCAGTGACCTCTGCCCCCCGTCTTCAAGTCCATACTAGCTCTTGTCATAGCACTGCTGGGAAGTTCTGTTCATTAATGAAGCCAGCTTTCAAATATGGAGGAGGGCAAGGTACTGCCCTCCAGTGTCAGGTCTTGGACGTCTTTAAACCTTGCTTTTCCATGATATTCCACAGTTTGCGGAGATTGGACTGCGTGATGACATCATCTGGCTTGAGCTGCAGCGCCCGCAGGTAGTTGGCCTCAGCCTTTTGGAGCCGGCCATTGAGATGGAGAATAGCCCCCAGGTTCATCAGAGCTGCCGGATACTGGAACCAGAGAGAGGGAGGAAAATGATTAAGAGGCTTGTTTCAAGCTTTCCTTCATGGAAGACAAAAATCTTCATCCACTTATGCAAATGATTCCCTTATGTCTGGAGGCATTTTATGGAAGCAATTTAGCAATTTATACAAATAGACCAAGATAACTAGGAAGAAAAAAAAAAGTTTTCAAACAGCTGGTGTACTTTGTGCTTTAAATAGGGCAGGCAGCTAGAAAAATATTCTTCTTTAATGAGAAAGCACAGGTTACATCTGAAAACCTAGTAACCTAGCCAGACTGTACTTTTCGAAGAAAAAATTTAAAAGTTCTACATTTTCAGATAGGACTGAACTTTCTTTTTTCAACTCAATGCCAAGAAATTGTAAATTGGAGAAGCTGACAAATCTACGTTCACCCACTCTTTGTTTCCTCCTCTTCTTAGCAATAGTCCAGGCCATTTAGGCCCATAAGTACATAAGTTAAAAAATTGTAAAATTTTACTGATGCTTTCAGGGTAAAAACGCTGAAAAAAAAAATTCAAATGTAATCACTCACATCCTTTCCAAATCTAATCCAAGTAGTTTAATGAGACAAAGTTCTCATTTTGAAGGCAATTTTTTAAACTTCTAATGGTGGATGTTTATTATAAATACAGCAAAGTAAAAACATACCAAAATAGATACGTAGCGCAGAAAAATGTAACCACCGTAAAAAAAGTTTTATATTATTTGTTTAAAAGTAGTTGTGATTCTCGATCACAAAATTTTTTGTAATGTGTGATATTTGCAATACAAAGTTATCATATGAAAGGCCAAGTTAAAAAAAAAAAAGTGTGAGTTATGTATCACTGTTTTAATACAAGGGTCTCCAACCCCAAATTCTCAGACATTAGTTAACAACAACAAAAGTCCTTCCCAAAGAAAAAAATACTGTGCTAGCTATCTACAAATAAAGGCTGTTCTGCTCTTGTCTTGTCGCTGGAACTTTCTGGCTAACATAGAGCAACTAATATTTTGGCAGTTACACAAATGCATATTTCAAGTATCAGATGAAACTAAAAATGTTTATGCTAAGATTGTGCTTTCATTTTACAGCTGGTGTCACCTGGCAACTCTGTGATGCAGTGTAAAGTAATTCACATTTTTTTTACAATTTAGTATTTTCACAAAATGCGTGCATTTTTCAGCTGAATTCATGACTCCACTCTTTGCTGTAAAAACAATTATTTCCGAACCAAAAACAATGCTGGGGGCAGGGCTGAATAGCTCAGAATAAACCAACTGGAAAGAGATGATCAGATTTGGATTTTAAGAGGTCTGGATTTGAATTCTTGCTCAACCGCCGACTGTGACCTTGGTGAGGTCCCCTATCATATTTTTCCTCTTTTTATTCTGCTTGAGGTATAGCACATGCATGCTTGTGATTTTTATGCTGTTACACACACTTTACAATTTTTATTTCAATGGCTCCATAATATGTCTCTGGATGTACAGTAAAATTCTCTTAAGTCCTCAACTACGGGGCATTATTTTCAAGCTTTTCTACATCCTATTTTTCTTTTCTAAAAATAATGTTGCAAATATAAGCTATTCCTGACCTTCAAAAACCTTTTGGTCAGGATGAGTCCATACTTATCAAGAAAAATACAGATGGTCAATTTCTAATTTTAAGCCCCAATCCAAATAAACACAGCTCTAAATTACATGTACAATGAAGCTCCACCCTGGGAACCTAAAATAACACCGCCTACTCTATCTTCCCAAAAGGACTTTATCATTCAGCCCATTATTATCTTGAGTTTCTTGATGTCTAGACACATTTCTGAATTATATTCCCCTCACAGATCTTAGCACAACTATCAATAAACAGCTACTAAACTGATGGCAAAGTGTGTTCACAGCCCGAATACTAGAGATGCTAAGTAGATAAAATGTTCAGACTTCCGCTATCCTGAGTGGGAAGAAAGGATACGGGGAGGGAGGACCACGGTTGGAGACCATTCCTGGCTAACCAGAAATAGAAAAGGCCCAGGGACGGGGGCTGAGAGAAACCAGATGGCTCTGTGGGATAGTCATTATTTCCTGAATCACTTTATTATCAAAGTATCTGTGCCTCACTATAATTACAATTCAAGGGGATTATTAAAAACACTCAAAAGTCGCAGAGCCACAGTGCCTAGGTGCCGGAGCCAGCTCTGCCCCAGAGCTGTGTGTACTTGGACAGGTTGAGCGAACACTTGAGACCTCAGTTTCTTCTAGAAACGGGATGATAACAGTACTTGCTTCGTAGAGTTGCTGCTGAGATTGTATGAGAATACAGCATTAGTGCCTTTTCCCTCTTCTTTTCTGTCTGCTTATCATCTCAAAAACACTAAGCAGAATACCGTCAGTGTGGGTGAGTGACCACGGCACGCCAGGGCTGTGGATCTGTGACCTGGCCCTACCACCTTTCCTAAGTGTGTGGCCTTTCTCAGGCTAAAGCTGGAGGGGAGAGATGTGAAAACACGTGGTGAAGTAGGCTCAGCCACAGAAACAGGCTTTACTATTGTTACTGAACTGTAGCCCGGGTTCTCCTGTCCTTGGAATACTTTGGAGACACCTCCCTGCCATCAAAGGATAAAAAAAGAAAAGTGAATATTATTCTTAAAAAAAAAAAACACACACACACACACAATTAAGAAGTTAAATCTGTCATCAAAATGAGTTCTGAATGCTAATTATAATAGCATTTTGGGGATAACTTTAATTTTGCATTAACCACCCAGTAACAGCATGTTACTCATTCAACAAAGATAATCAAAAATTGACATTATGAACTTAAAATGGGATAACAGATCCCATAAAAGTTCGCACATACTGTGTTCCTTAAAGAATCCAAGTAAACTAAAAATGTATATATTTAAGAACATATCTGAATTTTAACAAGATTCCCAGGTGTTTTGTATGCTTATTACAATTTGAGAAGCAGTGTTCTAGAGGTTATTTCCTGATCTTAGATCATATTATTTTCCAACTTTTGAGTTTCCTATGGGAGGACGAAGTCCCTTATAGAACAAAGAATATCAGATCAAATGTCTATCTTCCAAGCAGTAAATGTTCAAATGAAACTTTATTAACAGAAGCTGTAAATGACTAAATATTACTAGACAGGAGAGGGCAGAAAAAGCCTTTTCATAACCAGATAGGAGCATGTCAAAGTTTTTAAACAGAATTGAAGACTACCGAGCTACATAACCGAAATGCAAGAAGTCCAGGTAACTGGCTGGCTGACGACACACTGGTGTCATTGCTCTCTGCCAGCTGTGACTCACAGGCTGCGGAACAGAAAAACCCAACCACAGCTGCTGATGTCTTCCCTCACACACATCTTCTTTTATTAAAGACAGCCGATGAAATTTTCAGCATGTTAACAAAGAGAGTCAGCAGCTTGCAAACCAGTAAGATGGAGCTTGTGGCTCCGTACAACACATTGGATACCGCCTCCCACTTCACAGAAAGGAGAACCAGACCTTTCTTGTTTCCTTGAAGAGGACAGATGCTTTACTTCAAAGCCGCTGACTGGTCGCCATACTGAGGCAACAGATGATGTCTTTTTCAAGTCTCTGGGGAATTATGACTATTGTTACTTGACTGTGGCCTTTGGCTTATTTCTCCAACACTGGAGGAAATATGCAAAATTAAAATAATAGGTGTACACTGGGGTGGGGCAGAGCAAAGGCAAGACTATGCAGGTCTGATTCTAGTCTAACACCTTTGAAGCTCCCAAGAACTCAGGTGAGCTCACAGGCCATCCTGAGCAGACAGGATTAGAAGACAAAGTTATTTTCCTGGCCTTTGCCTATTATGTAGTCTTGGAGAGAGATCTGTGAAGGAGGAATGGTAAAACCATATGGGGATTTAGGATTGGGCACTCCTGTCTCCACTGAGAACAGGACTTAAATGTATGATTTGGGTAGAGCCTAGAAAAAGGAAAAGGGCTTGGTTGAAATGGTCTGATTAGGCAGGAGCTGGAAATCCACACAATAACTGGGTCTTCTCATCCCATTAGTCCCTGTGAACCACTTCCCTTTTGTGAAGGTAAATCAATAGGCAACAGAAGCTTTGAAAAAGATGAAGATAGAAATATTGGTCAAATATTTCTAATTTTATAAATCTGTTTATTTCCATTCAAAGTATTGCTGAATTCATCCATATAGTCATATATTTACTGTTGTATGAACTAAAAAACTCTTGAGGAAGAATTTCTGAGGTTAGTCTTATCCAGCTATTAATTAATACACTATAAATTTGGGGGATGGTTTCAAGATAACCACCTTTAGCTTCTGAATATAATTTGCAAACTTAAATGACTTTAACCAGGCTGAAGTATTTAATGGATTCTCACTCTTTTTCAAATAGTTACTGAGTAACTTAACGAAGGCTACATACTATCATTCAGCTGTATTCATTCAGTTGAAATTGCTTACCCAATTGCATTTACTGGAGCAGTAACTACACCATGATGCTTAAAAAATAATGGTATAAACTTTAAAAAAACATACTCATGAAAAAGAGTATTTATGCATACATTTAAAGGATCTCTTTCTATTTATTGTGCCTTGTCCATGGCAGATATTTAATAATCACTGAATTAAAGATTATCTGTCCGACTTATGAAAAAAAACTGTACCATGAACTCAAAGTTTGATACCTTACTCCCCCTCTGCTCCAACATCATTCCTCCTCCTCTGTCTCATTGGCAGGCTTAACAGCCAATGCCAAGCTAGAACCTTGATTCTTTGCCTTCCTTCATGTATGTATGTATGTATGTATGTATGTGTATATACATATATATATATACACATATATATGTATATATACACATATATACGTATATATATATACATATAGATATATATATGTATATATATATATATCTCAATTTTAAGTCTTAACAACTTTACCCAATTATCTCCCTTAAATTTGTCTTCTAATTATACTTGGTCTCTTTCTCCTACTTGGTTTAAGCCCTAATCACCATTTCTTGGATTAAATAAAATTGAGAAAGAAGAATAAGTGAATGGGTAGCTGAGCAGATTAACAGACAGATTAAATGAATGAATGAACACATGAGTAAAGCCATATGCAGGGTTTTTACTATAAATATTGTAGGTATACAAACAAAAGTTTCAGGGAATACAAGAAAAACTACATACTTGCCTAACAAATGAAACTTCATAAAGACAACTGAAACCCCTAAACATTTCTTGCTATCTATTCCTGAAATCACCCCCATTCTCCCAAGAAAACCACAATCCTGAAGTTGGTATTTATCATTCCAGTGTACGTTTTACACTTTTATTTCTTGTGTACCTGTAATAAATATATAAAGATTTAATTTCATAAATTAGTCATCATCCATCATGAGATGGCATCCTGCCAAGCATGCACAAGAAACGAGGGTTTTACTCATCATTTTGTTTTTCAGATTTATCCATGTTGATATATTTAAGGTTTAGTTCTTTTACATGAATTCCATCGAATGACTATCCATTCTCTTAAGGATGAACTTTTCTTTAAAAGAAGGCTGCCATCCATATCCTTGTGACTATGTCTGCCCATACTTATTGGGAGAGTTTGCAGGATTGGAACTGCTGGATCACAGAGGATCTGCAACTCTGCCAGACGTTATCAAACTGTTCTTCAGTGTGGTTGTACCAAATGCATGGGCATCAGCATGTAACAGGGGGTCCCTTTATCCATATCCTTAATGACACCTGACATTGTCTGACTCTTTAATTTTTGCAGATTGACAGTGGTAAAGTAGTATCTTATTCTCTGTTCGATTTCTTTTCCCTGATAGGCCAATGACATTTCCACGTTTATTAGCTTTTTCCTTTTTCTTTTCAGTGATCCACCTGTTCTTTAACACATAGAGTAAGTTTTGAAAGGGTTGGCACCTACATGGTGGTATTTGAAAGGTAATTACACAGAGCTCCCACTACCTCAAAACAGTCCCTACAAAGGACTGTTTGGCCTGGTGTTTTCCTGGTCAGAGTCACTTTCCCAAGACGGGCAACCGGATAAGCAGTTTCTAAGATGAAAAATCTGTTATACACAAAATTGAAAATCCTCGATCAAGGTGCACTTTCAATGTGGGTGGGAGGATGCCAGAAATCTGGGCAGCAGAGAAGGGCGACAGGAACTGCCACCATCCGCAGCAAGGCTGGGGAGTCCTGGACGACGACATGTGGGACAAGGCTGGCAGCTCCTGGTTAGTCCCACACAGAACGGACTTCTCTTCATGGCCTGTTCCTCTGTCTTTATCTGCTTTCTGGCTTTCTTCTTCATTATTTTTCTTAGAGCCAACAGGAGCATTTCAAGTGAACAGTATGTCTCATATTCTCCCTCTTCATCACCCTCCATTTCTACTGGCACTGCCTCGTATACATCATCTCAATCATCTCTAAATTCGCTCAGTCTCCTTTTGTCCTCCCATCTTCAATTCCTGCTTTACCCCAATCTATCTCCCACTAGACCGTTTGTCTTTTTTAAACACAAATGGGGCTTCAAAGGGTCACACTGTGCCTACAGAAAAGAATCCAGACTCTTCAGCCCAGTGCAAGAAACCGATTACTACGTGGCACCCAAAATAAGCCCCCAATATACTCTCTGTGTGAGCCATGTGAAACTTCTATTGCTGCCATGTGCAATTTCGAGCATTCATTTTTTATCAGACTGTTTCTCTGACAAAGCCCTTCGTCCATTTTCTTTTCAGCCAACTTCTGCTCATTTAAAAGAGGAGTTTAACAATCTCTTATTCATAGCTTACTTCTGTATGTTCCCATAGTACTGTCTACATACATTAATTGCAACACTTACCACAGTGAATTATATCTACTTGTTATAAGCATCTGTCTTCTTTGCTGGAGAGTGAAACAGGCAGTGAATTTATTTTAACTGTCTTTATAGTGCTAGTGCCAGGCTCTGGCATACGAAAGAAATTCTCAATGAATGCTTGCTGAAAGAAGGAAAAAAATTATGATTTAGCAGAAAGAGCTGACCTAGAAGAAGTAAATTCTAGCCCAATCTCTAAGTAACTTAATAAACATTTACTAAGTACCTACTATATGTCAAGGTTGCTGTCAGACACTCTAGGTAAGTGCGGAACAAGAACAGTACTTTTTCAGTCTGCATACAGTTTTAACTAACTTGAACTGCACTCTTAGCATTTATCAGAAACCATCAGGAGCTGTACATACCTCTCATTTGTGCCCCTCAAATGTATGAGGTCAGCATAACTGTTACCCGTTCATTGTCCTAAGCACTAACAGGAGACTTCAGAGATGGATTCACTGCCTTCAAGGTGTTTATAGTCTGGTGCATGGACACTAATTTTTCTACTACAGAGAAGAATCTGACATGTCTAGAAGGGTGAGCTGTGGAGGAGAGGGGAGATTACTTCCTTATGGCTATGAGGCTACTAGACAAGATGAATTGTCAGGTTCCTTTGAGCCTTTAATTCTTCCAAAATGAGAACGGCATACAAACTTTTGAAATTGGTTGTCACGTCAAAATCAACTTGTTACTTTTTAAAAGTGTTTTCAGCAAACTGCTGAGAACAGAGCCAACAATGGACAGTAAGAAGCCCTAACAGAGAAGAGTCTGAATTTCAATTAGTTTGGACATTAAGATGTCAACAGTGAGAGCCATGCTGTAACCCTTCTGAGACCAAATCAAAATGGACCAAAAAAATCATATTAAAAATGAAATAGTGATACAATAAACTAAAAGATCTGTTACAAAATTCTGTGATAAAACAAAAATCCACATGCAATGCAATGGTCTCAATTCAGAAATGATAATTCTTTGTAGTCATATTTTGACTACAGTCATATTTTGAATAAAGTATCTCTGCAAAAAGATTTACCAAATTATACACACGGCAAAGGAAAACAACATGGGGGATCTAGCAATGGCGAGGCAAATTCTGACAGATAACAGAAATGATTCATTCTAATTCTCAGTTTCGACACAGTATTTGCGTTTTTGAAATAGCTTTGAATAAAACAGAAGAGGTACAGGTGACAAGCAAGACACAAGGCTGCATTAAGGGAGTAGTTCCAATTTTCAGTGACACATTTTATCCTGTGTGCTCAATCCTTCTCTCTTACATCTGCCCCATCCCAGCGGGTGTTGCAAGAATGCTCATTTAACTTTTATGATGGGTGTGATTGCCACAATGTGGAGTGCTATTCATTTCTATGGCAATCAAAATGCCAAAAGCTGTGGTTTGGGGGATAGCAAACAGTGATTGTAACAGAGTCATTTCAAAGGTGGTAGTTATTTCTAACTGATTTTAAAGTGCACATACTAAATTAAGAATATAACTCAGAAATTATTCTTCACTGGCGATGATCCTGTTTCAAAAACAGGTTTTCCTGATGTCCTTAATGTCCTCAGAACATCTCTCACATGATCCAAATGGGAAACCTAGATCTCAGGCCACCTAAGTGTCACTGACAGCTTTTATAAAAGGCAATCAGTACACTATTTATCTTGATTTGCAATAAGCACGTAGCTCATCACTTGAAGTAAAACTATAAATAAAAGTTCTACATAAATGAGAAAAATATGACTTAAAGTGCATGCAGATTAGAAGAACGAAAATAAGTAGAATTTATTGAAGGTTAAAAACCTTAAAGGAATGAAATTTAGGAAAGAATCTGCACAATAGGCAAAATCATCTACATCTGAAAAACACCAACAGCTGTCTGCCCTTACTAATGCAGAGAGCTGCTACAAAAACCTACAGCATCTTCTTTTCCTTTTCTTTGAACCAAATTCCTTGTCTGTTTCCAAATATGATTTAAGCAACATAATTCACTCTACACTTTATTCATTTCTTTTTGGTATGAAGGGGAGGGAGGAACATGTGCATGCTTTCTCAATCATAATCGTATTACGCAGAAGGATTTCCAGCTGTATGCGCCATCCACGTGTGTATGTGTGAAGCGTGAGTTTGAATATATCTAATAAAATGATGCTCATCCCAAGGAGTTGAAACATCCCCCTGGGATAATCATGTTGTTATTAAAATGTATCTCAGAGATATGCTGGAGGTTGAGATTTGAGTTTATAATATTTAGGAACTTAATTGTCATGGGAGACAGAGGCAGAGAAAAACATTTTTTCTTTTTTTTTGTTTTGGGAGGGACTGGGCTTTTTTGCTATGCAAATTGATCATCTGATTTTTTAAAAACAAATGCAACAAGAGCTATAGACATACTACACTGACTGTTGAGTTTGATTAAGTTGATGAGCACTGGGTGTTATACGCAACTCATGAACTGCACTCTACATCTGAAAGTAATGATGTACTGTATGTTGGCTGACTGAATTTAAATAAAAAGAAAAGACCTACTACATTGACAAAGTCAAAGTTACAACTGGAGTAGAGATTCAACAGATGCCATGAAAATCAAATTCAGGAAAATGTTTTTAACCTATGTATATATCACTTCTCCAATTGACTTCTACGTTTGCCAATAAAGAGCTATGATCAGATGGAGGTCAACTGAGAGATTCCAGTTTGCATATTGTTGAAATGACATACTTGTTCCCGAATAGGCCTTATTGAAAATAATCATTTAAAAAAAAAAAAAAACATGGAAATGAGCATGTCAGAGACTTCAAAACAAGTGGATTAAATGAAATTTAGGGTAGGCATACATGTTCTAAAGATGTGTAAGACATTTTTTTCCCCTCTGACAAAGCAGATAAGAGTGAAGAAGCAGGATTCATTCAAGGGTGACAGTGTCAATCAGATCAATCACATTTCAACATGAAATTAGAAGGCAGCCACTGTCCCCCCACAGAATGAATATGAAGAAACATGTTTCACAAAGAGAAGTCACTACAGGCTTCACGCACACAGCAAGTGGAAAGTTTTGCTAACACTCTGAGTTAGGACGACCAGATCAAATATAACGAGCAGGGACAAAGCAATTTCTACAGAAACTATAAATCTTTCCAGGGACTAAAAATAAAATGCAAACACACTGTCTGATGCATGGCATTCTATTTGCACTTTTATAGGACCAAGACTTTGTTGATACACGCTTGGAAAAATAATGATGCAAGGTCTTCACACATCATTTCAGAAAATATTCCATCAGGACACACGAATCAAGGTGAAGCCATGCTCTACTCCAAGCCAATACACTTGCCAAAGTGTCACACCTGCTGAAAATGTAAAAATAAACATGACTTGTGTGTATCTAAACTCATGGCAAATCAAGGGAGGTTGAATGGCAGAACTTCTGCCACTCACACGGTATAACCTCACATAGTACCCTCAAGATCTCTACGTGCAATTACACATTTTGCCCTCAAGATCTCTACATTCAATTACACCTTTTGCCTTTATTTTTGAAATGTTCATACACGAAATTGCCACATTCAGACTACATCAATCATCTAATTTAGAGCCTGTTCAGTCAGCACATTTTTTTTTTATCTTTAAGGAGGTTTTAAAAATGGTCTTGTTGAAATTTTTCTGCATAATGGGTTTCTAAACTGTATGTAATACTGATTTTGTATTGCCTTTGCCTACTGTACCAATGTCTCACGTCTTCTCTGAGCAACTCTATTTTTGAAAATGCTACACCCTTACTTTCTTGCCTCCCTTCCTTGGTCTATCCAGTTAATATAAAATAAGGAAGCAAGCAAATAACAAGCACTCAATAAAGCAATCACACAGACTCAGAGTCCAAGCCACTGCTGACTACAGATATATTTGTTGGATACTTATTCATTCATATACCACAAATAACAACCCAAACAAGACTTGAAGAAGAAGGAAGAACAAGATAAATTATTTTGAAACCAAGGATTAATACTCATATGCTAACTCTGATTTCTTTTGGACTCCTCTTCCATACTGAGTTAGGGAACCATAATGATTATGTGATACATGTCAACTATGTTTACAAAATCCAAAGTAATATATTTTTACCTCCTCAAAAAACATCATTTTGTATTGCCAAAGCAACAACCTTGAATAGGCCTGATATTTAACTACAGAAAAACTTGGCCACATATCACCTCTACCTATGACTCATTTTGAACAAGTTAGACAAAAAGGTCTTTTCTAGAAGTACAAGAAAGGCACATCGTTTTAATTTTTTCATGTAAGAAACCAGAAGCAAGATCTTTTTCTCTTATTACATATTAGTTATTCTTAAAACAAATTATATTAATACTCCACTAATTAAATTATAGGCCATTTATCTCATAAATGTTTAATGTCCATTACATATAATAATTAAATCTAATTTCAGTATCTTGAAATGGCTCATAGAAATTAAGCTATGCTCTAATGCCTATAATTTAACTCTTTCATTTATTTCAGTCAAAGACAGAAGTTCAAGAACTTTGTTAACTTCTTTGGTTCATCCAAGAGAAAAAGGAATGAAATGGTAATTATAAAGTCAATATTCTTAGAAAATTAAGTCCAGGATGCTGTGGAATATGATCACTTATAGTGGCCATGTGAAAAAGCAGCCTCCAGCAGAGAAGCAAGAGTACATGTGGCTAATCTGTAGGTCTATTTAACTCCAGAACCTGGGCAACAATGAGAGGCCAGGAAGCGTGGCTATCCCATGAAAAGGCGAATGGATACATAAAGGTATCTCTAACTAAATAAATGGAATTTAGGGAGATGAAAAAATTATTTATAACAAAGAAATAATAATGAACAATTTAATAAGAAAGTCATGGATGGAGCCTTTTGCAGACTGCAAATGATATCTCTCCTGTAATCCTTGAAACTATAATTTCTAAAATAAATTTGGGTTCTTCATCTATCTCATCCTTTATAACCAATTTTATTCCTTGAAACTATAATTTCTAAAATAAATTTGGGTTTTTCAACTATCTCATCCCTAACAGCCAATTTTAATTCTTTTTAAAATATAATTTTTTCATTCATTCAGAATCTAATTTTTGAGCACCTACATTGGGAATTCAACAGTACATAAAACGGTTAAAAATCCTGGGCCTCAAGGAGCTTATACCTTATTTGTAAGACAAAGGTAATAAACACAAAAATATAAGCAAAATATATAGTACGTTATATTGTGATACATGAAAGGATAAAAAATATAGCAAACATAAGGTTGAAGAAAGGTATGTGAGGAGGATGGTCAACAAACCTCAGCCTGAGAGTCATATCCAGCTCAGGACTTTTACTCAAAAGGAAAAATAATACATCAAAGCACATGAATATTACATAAAATTCTAATTTCAATGCCCATAAATAAATTTTTATTGGAAAATAACCAAACTTAATCACGTACGTATTGTCTATGGCTGCTTTCGTGCTACAAAAGCACAACTGAGTAGCTGCAAGAGAGACCTATGGTTGCAAAACCTAAAACACATACCGCCTGGTCTGCTACAACAAAAGTTTGCTGAACCCTCAAATACAATATTAAATAAGAAGATCTCTAAAGGTCTTTAGACAGCATTTGAGTGTAGAACTGAAGGAGGTGAGGGAATAAACTGCACAAGGAGTAACATGGTCTGACACCCTTTGAATGTTATTTTGAAAGCACAATAATGAAGAAGTCAACTGCAGTATTATAGATGAGCAGTCTTCGATAAGGACTGTAGCAGTGGAAGTCGGCCTATGCAATTAGAAGAATGAAGCGATTTGCTACAATGGGAAAGACCATGGGACGAGAAAGCATGGGAAGAAGATCATGAGTTCAATTCTGAACCATTAGCTGGAGGGGTATGTACAAGTATAGATACTAAGTAAACACTGGGTAGATTAGTCTGGAGTCCAAAGAAGAGATCTCAGCTGGAGATTTAAATTTGGGAGCCGTCATATCAACGCTATTTAAAGCCATGAGAGAGGATGAGATCTCTGAGAAAGTGATGATACAGAGAAAAGCAGGTCAAGAAAAAAGAAAAAAATTCAAGGTCAAGAGATTGGATAGATGGGAAAGAACAAGCCAGGGGATGAAGGTTAAGAGGAACCAGAGCTAAGAATCTGGAAACCAAGTAAAGAAAGTGTTTACAGGAGGAATGAGTAATCATCTGTGTCAAATGCTACTGATAGGACAAGTAAAATTAGAACTGAGAACAAATGGATTTAATGTTGTTGAGTGTTGTTCCAGTAACTCTGACAAGAGCAGCATTGGTGACATCATTGGAGAAAAAGCCTGCCTGGAGTAGGTCCAAATGAAAATGGAAAGTTATGCTATAAAGGGAAGGAGGAAAACGGAGTGGTAGCTAGAGGCATAAACAGGCTTGAGAGGCTTTTTGTTTTTCAATTTGGTGAGAGATAACATCATGTTTAAATGTTGATGGGATATTTCAGTAGAAAGGAAAAATCTGTTAATACAGGAGAGACAGTGAAAGAGAGGGAGAGGGAGAGAAAGAGTGAGAGAGACAGGAGACAAGTAAATGTAGGACTAATGTCCTTCAATAGTTAAGAACAGAGGCATCTAATGAAGAAATGAAGAGGCTGGTTTGAGCTAGATGGATAGACAGTTTATAACAGTAGGAAAAAAGGTATCATTTAAAGGCACAAATGCCAATAGATGGTTAGATGTGGGGATGGACGCTTGTGAAAGTTCTGATTACTTCTGCATTCTCAATGAAAAAGGATGCAAGGATGTCAGTTGAGTGAGTGATGGGGAAAAAAATGTTGGAAATTTTAGATGAAAGAGTCAAGTATGAAGTTATCTAGAAAAATACCAGAGAGAATGGATTAGAAAATTATAATCTGACTGCCACCCAGCACTGAGGGTTCACTTGAGGCTGGTGATACTGAACTTTAAAGGGAGTTGTATTTTTCTCTAGATAGGTTTAGCTTCAAGATGCAGACATAGAGCAGACAGAGATGGATGTAGCCAGGTGCTGATTTGGCCAACAAGTATGATGGGACAAAAAGAAGCAAAGGAATGATTATCATGACTGATCTTGGAATTTATTTAAGTAAGGAGGTATTTGAGGTATAATGTGCTCAAGGACACTGAAACACTGGTGATTTCTATGGATTGTAGGTCCTGGCTGTGGCTGAAGCATTTGGGATATTGGTGCCATAGCTGGAAATGGTGATCAGGTTGTGGGATGTTTGAATGAAATTGTTAGTTACAGAAAGAGCAACCAGGCAAGAGGGCTCCCTTAGGAGACCAAAATTAGTAAAATATTTCAAGAGTTGGAAAGTGATAGGTGATGAGGGCAAAGAGAGATACACGGAGTTTTATAAGGATTAGATTCTAGGCATGATGGATGACCTGCAAGAACTGGGCCTTTGGGGTGACTAAGATGGTCCTGATAGTACTAAGGAGAAGACAATACAGCAATTTTATTAGCAAATACTAGTAAAAATGGGCTTTAGTTAAGATAACTGTTTTAGTAAAGTTAGTTTTTTAAAGATATGGACAAAGAATATGTGGGATATATACATAATGGAAATATTACACAGCCATAAAAAATAAAATCTTGCCATTTGCAATGATGTGGATGGAACTAGAGGGTGTTATGCTAAGTCAAATAAGTCAATCAGAGAAAGACAATTATTATATGATCTCACTGATATGTGGAATTTAAGAAACAAAACAGAGGATCATAGGGGAAGAGAGGGAAAAATAAAGAAAAAAAAGATAGTCTCTGCTTGTTAACAGCTAACTTTAAGCACTAAAGTAGCTATTATTTAAGACTCTGGAACTTTCACCAAGAAAGCTAGCAAGGCACCAAAAGCATGTCCTAAGATGTTTCTAATAATTAACACATTTCTTAATTTTGTTATTAGATTGCTCTAGGGGCTTTGTAGTTCATGTTTTATCATTTTAATTTTCCTTGTACTTCAATGGCTAGCTAAAAACAATATTGATTACATTTTTATTTGGTGTTCAACTCAGTAGAATTTAATAAATGAAAAACAAATGTATACACTAAGTAAATTAAAAGACCCATGGGTTTAACATGATAACGAGTAGTATTTTATAGTTACAAACTAAACTTCAAAATTCAGTGTGGTGATTCGAATAGTGATTATCTCCTGTGGGGGAGATAAAGGGATGGGATGGGGAAGAGGCACAGATGTAGATGGAAGTTATTGGCAATGGTTAGTTTCAGAGTTCCAAGAAGTGTTCCATGATGTTCACACGCATAAATTTCATTGTATATTATTATGCATCTTTACTTACAAAATATGTTAATATATTCTATGTGTTTAAATATTATATTTGAAATATATTGTAATACCATGCCTCTGTTGGGCTCACCCATTGGCATTAGCCAAAAAAAAGTCCCACACATCCAGAGAAAAAGTTCCCTTCTGCCATATATCTTCAGCTGAAGTCAAGTGGGGACAAGTGAATAATATGCCATATCACCCTAGGCCCCAACATGAAACACACAAAAATCATCATTGCCATTAGATTACATAATGTTCATTTAGACTTATATCCATGTTTGCTGTTTTATTTGCTTCTTGCATCTTAGCTTCTCCTTTTGGAATTTCCATTCTTCCTAAAGCAGATGCTTTTACAAAAGTTTTCTTTAGTAAAAGATTATTGATGGTAATATTTTTCAATTTTTGATTATATAATGTGTTTTTATTTTACCAACATTGTTGAAAAATATTCCTAGATGCTAAGAGAGTATTACAGAAATTTTCTTTAAACATCTTTTTATTTTTTTAAAGATCTTATTTATTCATTTGACGGAGAGAGAGGGAATGAGTGGGGTGTAGGGGGCAGAAGGAAAAGCAGACTCCCCACCGAACAGGGAGCCCAATGTGGGGTTTGAACCCAGGATCATGACCTAAGCTGAAGGCAGATGCTTAACCACCTGAACCACCCAGGCACCCCTTCTTTTAACATCTTAAAGAGATTATTTCATTATCTTATGTCTCTCAGGGTTGCATTAATTTTATGTGCTCTTTATCAAATTAGCATTCCTTCATAGGTAAGTTTTCTTTCTGGCTGCTTTTAGGTTATCATCTTGCCCCTGGTTTCCTACAATAAACAATGCTGAGCCTGCATACAGATTCCTATTTATTTATTCATTTGGGGTATATTATGCTGTGCATCTTCTATTCATCCCAGAAAATGCTGGGATATTCACTATTCTATTCTCAATGTCTGGGTTCTGAATAGATATTACATATTCTCATTGTATTCTCCAGTTTTAACTTCTCTTTCATATCCCTCATTTTCCTTTTCTACATGGCATTCTAGGTAATCTGCTCGCATGTATCTTCAATTTCATTAATATTCTTAATTGTGACCAACCTATTTAATCTAACCTTTGAGCTTTGAATTCAAGAATTCTTTTCAAGACCACTCTATTATCTATTTCTTAAATATTTCATACAGAGCTATTTTGTATTCTGTTTCTGACATTTCAGTATCTGTAGTCTTTGAAGGTCTAAATATTTTGTTTCTGCTCTCACTTACCGTGGTTACTTCCTTGGGGTCTTAGTGATCTTTGAGTTTTCTTTAATTAATTGTTTGCTCTAAATCTGAGGAATCCAGAAAGCCTGAATTGGGGATGCCTTTATCCAGAGAGGATCTGCATCTACAAATAAGAGAATTCTACCAACCTAAACCACCACATTCTGCCTTGAGGGTCCCGACTCAATTATAAGCTCTGTTTTACCACACTGGTGCAGGCGCAAGAGTGATTAACCAGAAGGCAAGGCTGCTATTGAATTCCATACTCAGGATAACCCTGCTCCTACAGGTGACCTGACACTTAGAATCCCAAAGTCCAGTTCAAAGTTTTCTTTCTTTCTTTTGTTTTGTTTTGTTCTTCACCCCCATTCCTTCTTTGGAAGAGTGGTTCTTATCTTCCCCTTGAAAGCCCAACAGCATTTCAGAAGGAAAAATATTATTCTAATCGTCTACCTGGGGAGAGAATTTCTATGGTCTGCTATGCTGACAAGAAGTAGAAGTCTTTGTGATTATAAAAGTCATTGAAATTTTGACAGTTTTAAGAACTGGCTTCAAAATTCGAGAGCATATGAATGAAGAGCTGGTCAATAACAATTATGTAGCCTGCATCCTGTATATAACACCATTCTAAATAACAGGGGAAGGAAAGTGGATGTTGCTCTCAGAATGTTTTCAAATTCAAGGGAAGGGAGGAAGTGGCAAAGACCGATAAGCAACATAAACAAATCAAACCATACAGAGAAACACTTTGACATCCTCCTAGAATGTTATCCACTTTTGGCAGGACTCTATTTTGTTTAGCTTATAACTGAGAACCTCTACACAACCCACAGTTTATTTATCAAAAGTACGTAGTGTTTAAAAAAAGTATGTAGTACTTTTCTTATAAGGAACACTTATCATCATGGGAATAAAAGGCACAACTTAGGGAATGAGGTCAATGGTACTGTAATATGGGTTATATGGTGACAGATGGCAGCTATACTTGTGGTGAGCACAGCAGAATGTATACAGAAGTTGAATCTCTTTGTTGTACACCTAAAACTAATGTGACATTGTGTGTTAACTATATTCATGTAAAAAAATTTTTAAAAAGAGTATGGGGGTGCCTTGGTGGCTCAGTGGGTTAAGCATCCGACTCTTGATTTCAGCTCAGGTCATGATCCCAGGGTTGTGGGATGGAGATCTGCGTCAGGCTCTGTGCTGGGCATGGAGTCTGCTTAAGAATCTCTCTCTCTCTCTCTCTCTCTCTCTCTTTGCCCCCCCTTTCATAGATACATAGATAGATAGCACTTAACACACACTTGATTGCTTTGCATTTTGACAGAATCCCTTTCTTTTATTTTATGGAAATTTTAGTTTGATATTATGTTGTCAGCAGAGCAATTCTACCACTTTCCAAAATAAAATCTAATTTGACTCCCACGAAATGAGAAGGAACGAATTTGCTTTCCTTCATCTATTTTCTCTATCATTAAGCAGCAAATTAGAGTGGCAAGCACTACCGCATAGAACACATATATTTATTCCTTTCTTTACCTACAGAAAGAGTAAAAAAAAAAAAAAAAATAGCCTACTTTCCATGCTGCCAGGACTAAGGTTCACAGGATAGATAAGGGATGCATGTCCTACTTTCCTTGCTGTCTACCTCAAATCAAACTTTCTCTCATGTGGGCACAGATGCACCTACGCGCATATATCCTTCAAGTGGCAAAGTTCTACCCAGCCGCAAGGAGCAAATGTCAATATACAAACTAGTCACTTATGCAGTACCGTCTACGGAAATATTTTGGAATTATCCTTACAATAGTAACTTGTTACCTGCTTTGTACATGTAATTTCCTGAGTGAAAACAGCATTAACTGGCTGTTAAACTTGGCAAATCACGTTCATTCTCGATGCAATTATTTGTTTAATATGTTTAATACAAAGCCTCTACATCTTCTTTAGTCTTAGTGTCTTAATGGGTCAGAAAGTCTGTCTGTCACTATCACCACCACCACCACCACCACCACCATCATCATCATCATCACATCATTATTTATACTACAGGTACCTTACACTTGTTTGCTCTTAAAATGTTCAAAGCATATGTACTTACATGGTTTCATTTCATTCTTGCAATTGGCTAGAGAAATTTGGATCTTAAAGGATAAAGTAAGTTGTTCAAGGTAACACAACCAGTAATCAGTACTGCTGGGCCCAAACCCCAATTTTCCACTCCATTTCCACTTCCCTTTCCACTCTACTATTCCAATTTATTATGATGGTGCTTGTTTTCATTTTCGTAAACATTGGTAGTGGTTCACAATGTCTGTCATAAGCATTTGGGTACATTGGGTTGACAATATCCTATAATTTAAGGGCATAAGGCTAGGTGAAAGATGGAGAGAATGACAGACAGAGGTATTAACAGATACGGAAAATCTATTTGCCACCAACATGAATTTTATATGACTTTTCTGAAACACACTAAAACGTATTTGAGTCATAAAATTCTTAATTTAGCTTCTATTTCTTGCTTCATGTACTCTAAGAATAAAAATAAATATCTACTTGAAGAAAAATAAAATTTATATCTTTACAATTGGCCCACTGCCCACAAACAGTAGAGGTAAAACTAAACTCCTTAGATATTGAAAAACAAATCACTGCTGATCATGATTATTTAATCACAACAAATATCCTATTGAACTTTCATCTCTGAATGCAAAATAACATCATTAGCAATCATGCTAGATGCCTGTTATTTTAATGTACTTAATTTATAAATTTGCTTTCCATGATGTCCTATTGAATGAAGATTGATTAAAATGTGATCAATATTATTTTCAAATAGCCACTAAGGTATGAGGAAAACAAAGATTGTGAAACGTGAACAAAAATGTTGCTAAAGCAATTCAATAACAAAATAATTAGTTAATCAATTAGAAGCATCTATAATGTGCTGGTAGTGACCATGCTTACTCTCTGGGAGAAGATTCCAGAGGTTTCATAAGAGCTGCTTCAGTGTTTATTAGGTGTTAGAGATAAAAAGATTACCTTAATTGCAGCCCATTCTTGGTAGCATGTTAGTTAAAAAGAACCATTTTCTAGATAAGTAAAATACAGAATAGCTCCACATACGTTATTTAGTTTAGGAAGCATTAACAATGGGATTTTTCTCCAAGCTGGTTTATCTACACAATTACATTTTGTTCAGACAGATCATTCTTGTTAAAAATAAGAGAAAGACCTTATATTATAAAGGTGTTGATAAATTTATTTCCAAAAGAGGAGGAAATGTTTTAAGATAAATGTACCAAAAACCACATATATATATCCTGAAGATGGCAAGTGGGAACAGCTCTGGATTAGTAGTAGGAAGATCTGGTCAGTTAGTTAGTTAGTTAAAAGATTTTATTTCTTTATTTGACAGAGAGAGAGCACAAGTAGGCAGAGCAGGAGGCAGTGGAGGGAGAGGGAGAAGCAGGCTCCCCACTGAGCGGAGAGCCCGCCATGGGGCTGGATCCCAGGACCCTGGGATCATGACCTGAGCTGAAGGCAGACGCTTAACTGACTGAGCCACCCAGGTGCCCCAGATCTGGTCTTTTAATCCTTACTTTCGCATTTCCTACCTGTATGACTTTGCAAAAAAATATCCAACATTGCCAAATCAGTTTCTCATATGAAAACAAAAACCAAACCAACCAAACAAAAAAACCCCAGCAGAAATAGCTGTCATTTTCCTTACTGGATATCATGAGGAATAAGTAACAGAGTAGGTATACAAATACTCTGCAAATTTGGAAAACACTATAGAAATGTTAGTTATTTTGCAGCACGTTGCCAAAAGAAAAGCTATAATATTTCAGTGGTAATTTGCGAACTTTGAGATGGTACTTCCTTAGCAGGAAAAAAATAAATAAATCAAGGATGAAAATACATTATTTGTAAGGGTAAGGTAATCTAAAACTGGAAGAAAATCAACAATATTTTTTTTCTTTTAATTTGTGGAATATAAATTCTGTTTTGTGAATTCTTCAGCTGAAGAAGAACAGTAATAGGGCTTGGAGAATCTCTTAATCTAGCTTACTCTCAAGAGGCATAGAGCATATATACCAATATATTTCTTTCTCCTTCCTAATGCTGGAGGAATTTGGACTCTTAAGAAAAAGTAAAATTTATTAATAGTAACACAAGGAAATTCAAAACAGAGTATGTTTAAATGTTGGCTCTAAATCACAAGTGTACACTTAAAATCCAAAATGAGTAGACTGTCTCAATATTGTACACAGTAAGAATTTTATTATAGAAAAAAATTAAACTGTACTCATTTGCTTGCCTATGGGTTGTTTCTATTTAGTTTGGAAATTTTCATTACTGTTGTAAATCTTCACCATAAATGCCAAAGAATAACACCTACTGTGTAAGAAAAGAGAATGAAATTAAGCTTTTAATCAAGAAATTAGAAGCTCCCTGGGAAATACTTGGGAGAGGAGAGTATGTCATATTTCATTCTTCTGCAAAGTAGAAAAGTCTGAAAAAATATTGAACCTTTATAAAAGGATATTGGCTTTAAGAGAATCTGATAATTATGAAGAAAAATCACTACCTCTCAGCAACAGAAATGGATCTGAGTAGCATATTCATTAAAAACATCAATAAAAGATATGACATACTCTAATTTACTCTAAATTCATTAAAAAGATATGACATACCCTAATCTAACAAGTCGTCTCAGTGGGTATTTAGGTTGTTTCTATTTTCCTTGCTATCAGAAACAATACTACAATACACAGAAACATTTGAGATAGATTTTTCAAAGATTAATTCATGCAGCAGGGAGAAGAACAGGGTAGGACATATGGGCAGATGATGAATTTCAAAGGAATAAAGGGTATATTACATGGAATTTTAGGCTATATTGAGTTGATGGATGGCGAGCAGCACAGAGGGTTGGAAGGTAGTAACAGTCAGTGCCTTGTACTACTATGGTTGTAAGCATGGAGACAGGGGATAGGGCATCCTTGCTAAGAAGAGCTCATCTTTCACATATTTGGTTTCTGCTAAAACTTTTGTTAGAAAAATGGCTTTGTTTCAGCAAAGAAGTATGGGAAAAGATGATCAGCAATGAGAAGTCTAAGAGTATTTAAAATAGTAATTTGAAAGCACTGTGTTTAGAAAGATGCAGTTCCTATGGCAAGAGTGAAGAATAGATTTGATACAACCATGTACAGATAGCTGGAAAATAGTTTTGAGCCACGGGGAAAGATAAAGTCTAGAGAAACATAGGAATGAGGTACAGATGTACTACAACTGATTTATATCTTGTAGGCTCAGCTATTATCTGTGTTTGCATGTTGTGAGTGTGAGTGTGTGAGTGTGTGTGTGTGTGTGTGTCTGAGAAGGACAATTTTCCCATAATAATTATTTATAAATAACTTCAATATATCCTTTCCAGGACACAGAATCAAACTGAAACTCATCTCTACCTAATTTCTCTGTAGATGACTACTAGCCTGAATTGAAACCTTGGCTCTGCCACTAGCTAGGTGTGTGACTTCAGGCAAAGCCCCTATCTTTACAGATTTATTCAATAACTATTTAGTAAGCGATCACCAGGGATGGACACTGTGTTGGTGTAACGGATGCAATGTTGAACTAAACTACTATAGACTCTGTCCTCGTGGAGCCTATATGCTTGTGAGGGAAATGAAAAATAAAATAATCACACAAGTAAATAAACTTTAACTACGATAAGAACTATAAATACGAAGCAAAGTGTAGAAAGCAAAAAGTGGTTCAGAATTTTCCTGATAATGATTGTCAAGTTGAGATCAGATGAATGAGAGAAATTGAGAGATCTTCATCAGAGGTACATTCATTCAGAAGCAGAACCTCAAAGTAGTGAGTTGGGACTAAGCATGGAATGTTCAAGACCTTGAGAGAAAACTAGACTGATGAGCACTCAGAGAGCAAAGGAAAAAGAAATGGAAGACATGACTGCAAAGATCACTCCAAAACTGATTGTAAGGACTTTAGGGAATAAAGGAGGCCCTACACGTGGTCATTCACTGGTAGCTCCATATCTCTCATAATGATAAGACCATTTGTACTTTGGTGGATGCCAATGGTGAGCTTCCTAAATGGGCACAGAACGCATTATTTCAAACCATGACTCTAAAAACAAGAAACTGTAAACTCTTTCAGATATGTAAAAGACATATTTGAATAATCTGTGAAGTACCTGTAAAGTGAATTGAATAAAAGCAACTGGTGTTTGTGTTGGTTCAAAGGGGTACATCTGTGACATTTGCAGGGTTTTCATCTCAATCACGTACGTGCTCATGATGTCAAATTTTTATAACAGTAAGAAGTCATTAGCTCTGACTTCAGATCTAGAGGCAGTCCTCCTCGTCTGAGTTTAAATTTCCATTTCTAATATCTAAGAAGAGCTTGTTAAGCAAATTAATATTGTGAAGAGGGTTTCCTGGAGGCATATTTAACCTACTTGCAAGGCCAACTACTTTATAATGCATGGCTTACATGCAAATGGGAAGCTACTAAATGTAAATTAGTTTGTTCATTACAATGGTCTAGTAAGGCATTCAAACACATTATCATCAGTTAAGTCACTGTGATAAAGTTTTAAAAGCTGAATGTCTATTAAAAATCATTCATTCTTTCTTTCATTCATTCATTTACTCAATAAACCTGCTCCTTGGGGAGTCTTTCCCAGCTCAGGATGTAGCAACTCCATCCATCTGAAAGTTGCTCAGGCCAAAAAACATTGGGTCTTGATTTTTCTCTCATACCCCACATCAAATCCATCAGCCAATACTATAGGCTCCAGCTTAAACAGGAATGTACACATGGACACAGACACATATGTACACACACATACAATCATCTCACCTCTTGAAGAATTTCTTCTCAGTCACCCTTGTAAACTTATCTTCTGACACTAATATATCAAATTTGGGAATCACAAAAACTGATATCTTTCCAAGGACTCTGGGTTTAGAAATCTATTCTATGTGCTCTCCCTGAGTTTTGCAATGACTTCCAAACCTGGATCTCCAGTCCTGATTCTCCCTTAATCTTCAGGCTCATATTCAGTTGTCTATAGGAATCCGGGACATCCAGTAGTCAACTTAACTGCATCATCTTGCACATTAGATATACTCATCCTTCAAGATCCCTTATTTACACAGTGCTAGAATCCACTTGGTCACCCAACCTACAGGCTTCTCTCCCTTACTTACTCCCATAACCTTATCAAGGAACGATCAAATGCTGCCCATTTGATCACCTACATGTTTTTCAGATATGTCCCACCCCCTCCCCTGCTTACAAGTGTCCTAGTTTTAGGGAGCTTATTAAAGTTCTCTTCATTTCCTGGACCTATAATTTACCTCTTCCTTTGTTCAGGCAAGAGGAGCAGGAGGGGAGTTTCCCAAAGATTTAGTGGGTAAAAGCTTAGCATAAACCAATCGATCACAATCCCTTGCTACTTTTCTAGACTTTCACAGAAACAAACCCAACAATAAGCTGACAACTTATTTAATACACAGAAAAAATTTGAAGCAAGAGTTATAAAAATATTTTAGTGCCTTTTCTTCCCTGTTTTATATGATACATTTGGGAATTCTTTGGAGGTAGTGTTTCATTCACTGAACTTGGCAGTTTCAACTCTCAGGCACAAAGGAAATGGAAATGTCTGGAGATGTCTGAAGGGTTGTGTTTTACTTTCTCTTTTCCATTTCTTTTTCAGTAAAGGTCCACCACAGTTGAAAATATAAAAACATAATATTTAAAATACAATTTTACAGACTTGATGACAATAAATTTAGCTGTGCATCTCATGTTTGCAAGGATTATCTTCTGTAATGTTTCACTATCCATTACTTGCTGAGCTATTCCACATGTTTCCAAGGTAAAATAGACTTTCATAGATGAATATGTGCACACGTGGGCACGCGTGCTTGTGTGTACACACACACACACACACACACACACACACACACACCCTGAACTGGCAATAAATACTCGAATGCCTCCCAGGAGACAATGTGGGAATCCCTGAAGCTTCAATACTTAACACATCATATTTTGAAAATTTTGCCACATTACCACCATTAAATTTCAAGTCAGTTTGCAAATAGCCATGTGCATAATCATAGAGGGGAGAATCCTTAACACTTTCACTTAACTTTGCCATTTGTCTATTTCTTGAGACAAGTAAATCCCAAGTTTTTCTTATCTCTTTACAGTTCTGGTAAATACAACTTGATAGTAGTTCAGAGAGATGCCTGATACGGGACCCATGATAAAAGGTTCATTTTTAATTACAGGAATTTCAAGAACATGGATAATATTTTTATTTAATTGAACTAAGCAAAACAACCTATTATGAAGAGAAACTTGTAAGATAGAATAGCAAAGGAAGAGGAGGCAATGAAAATAATATAAATAATATGGTGAAAACTGCTGATTGTTCCCCTAGTACAATCTGGTTTTCCCTTCTTTCTGGGTACATAGTTGCCAGTCACATGCAGTATTTCCCACTTTTGCTTGTGGCTAGGTTTGGTCATGTACTTAAGTTCTCAACAATGAAATGTGAGTGGAAAGGAAGCGTATAACTTGCACAAAGGGAAACCCTTACCCTGAACTTCCCTTCTTTTGCTCCCCGTACATGAGGGCAGAGGTGAGTGTGCAATTAGCTGTGACCACGCAAAAGAGGCTAATGCTCTAAGGGGCGGCAGAAAAACAGAATGGAAGATGGAGGCCCTTAGACTTTGAGGCTGAGAGCTCTTAGTCCTGGCTTGTGTGTGGGAGAAATTCTGCCAAAATACACGTTTTGGGAGAAGACAGGGTTATCTCCATAACATAGTGGCAACCATGAAGATAGGAGGCTCATTAGGGCCACCCTGAGAGAAGCAGCATGGCTCTTTAAGGAACACAAATGTATTATTCCAAAGAAGGCTCATAATTTCAATTCTTTCCTTCCCATCCAAACCAGTATGTTCATGTTAGTACTTTTTCTTACCCTTTCTTATTTATTTCTTATTCTCACTTAGTTATCCTTTCATCCCTCTTCCTCTGTGTGTATAAACCGAGGGTGTTAAAATATAGTGACAAATCTACATCTTGCATTTTCACTAATCACATATCTATTTCCAGATGATAGCTTATAAACAGTGTGTTCTTTTTTTTTTTTTTTAAAGATTTTATTTATTCATTTGACAGAGAGAGAGAGAGAGAGAGCGAGCGAGCATGAGCAGGGGGAGCAGCAGGCAGAGGGAGAGGGAGAAGCAAGCTCCCCACTAAGTAGGGAGCCCGATGCAGCCTGATGCCAGGACCCTGGGGTCAGACCTGAGCTGGAGGCAGACCCAGCACCCAAACAGAGTGTGTTCTTAATAGCTGTGCAACAGCTCTATATGAACTCCACCCTGAAGTCATAAAAAAAAATCCTATGAATTAAAAATCCAAATTGAAAATTAAAAAACAAAACAAAATCTTAGTCTGAGAGAGGTCTTCTTCAGCAAGACAGGAAACTCACATGTCATGGTGGAAAAGATAGGCATCTTGATAAGAAAGCCAGCAGAAAAAATGGGCAAAAGATATATGACAGGCAAGTCTCACAGAGACTTGGATGAGTTTATAAATATTTAAGATATGTTATCACAGTAGTAGTCAGAAAGATGCAACTTTAAACAACAGAGAGTCATTTTTGTTTTTCACGTTCATGACAATATAAAAGACGGTATTATTCATATGCGGCAATGGTACTGGTGGGAATATGGATCATAATAACATTCAAGGAGATGTAAAATAAAAGTAGCACTGCAACACTGTTTATAACAGTAGGAAGAGAAGGAGAAAAGTAGGAAGGAAAAAAGTACAAACAGGAGGGAAAAAAAAGAAACATGTAATATTCATCAAGAGGGTAAAATCTGATGAAATGATGGTAATACCCTGGGTTAAATTTTTCTCTTCTTTAAAATGACCTTTGGTCATATTCCAGGACCTTTTAATAAGTTTTCTTACAAGCCAAAAACTAGTGTCACTGGAGGAAAGGGTATTGAAGGAAGGGAATTTCGGGCTTGGCATACTAGGAGAACAGCAGTGAAGGGAGGTGTTGGGCTTTAGATCAAAGAGGGTTTGGACAGAAAAAGGCTTATCATGGTGACTAAGAAACCACCCAGATACTTCTGTAAAACACCTAACCATTCTTTGGGGGAAAACAGTGAAATTATGTGAAAGGTTAAGTTCAGTCATATATTACAGGAAATGTAACTTTATTTGGCAATCACAGGATGTTGAGGTCTTGGGTTATATCTGATATGACTGAATCTATTTGCTGATCTATGAACGTTTCGATGGAGTCTCAGAGTACAAAAAGAAGTCTTGGGGCGCTGGGTATAAGAGGACTCTGACAAGTGTGGACTTCATTGAGGAGAGTAGTATGACCAGACTTACCTGTTAGAAATGTCACTCTATAGCAACCTAGGAAATGGGTCTAAGAAGGAAAAAGACAACTCATACAATGGTAGGATCATACTGAGGACTCTGTGCGAGGCCAGTGTTGGCAGAGATAGAGAAGAGGAAGACAGATTTGAGAAATGAAAGATGAAATGCCTAGCAAAATGGCAGACTTGGGGCTGCTTTTTAGGGCTCTTGCTTCAGTGCCCAGGCAGATGATGGGACCATTCACAAACTCTGGGAATTCAGGAGAAAGAGCTGATCTTAAAGAACCATCTTACCGAACAGGTTAACTTTTTCAGACACTTGTGATATGTCAGCTGCATGACGCTTAATTCATAACAATGGAAACAGAACCTTCAATATTAAATTACAGCAAATGAGTTTTCTCTCTAAAGGGCACGAATGTGACACTCTTTAGCAGGATATGATGTTAGAATAAAGTACTTTAGTGATTATATTTCATTTGATTTCTCCAACTGTAATTGGTTTCTTCTTTTCTCCTTCACTCAGCACATGGATTGAAGTAATTTCTTCAAGACACAGAGGAAACCTGGGAAAGTATATCTACATCTGACCTTCCCCTTCTAAGGCTTCGGAAAATTAGATATCTTAACATCGAACTTAAAACACCTAAACCATAGTAACAATCTTACAGTATATTTGACTGTGCATCGTCTTTCCAAACAAAGTATTAAGAATTTGGTATGAAAATAAAAGCATAAAAATGCTGAATATAGAGAAAGGAAAATGCTTTTTCTCTCCATGCCTTCTATCACAGCTGAAGTTCAAGACCTTGAGCCCAGGGGCGCCTGGGTGGCACAGCGGTTAAAGCGTCTGCCTTCGGCTCAGGGCGTGATCCCGGCGTTCCGGGTTCGAGCCCCACGTCAGGCTCCTCCTCTATGAGCCTGCTTCTTCCTCTCCCACTCCCCCTGCTTGTGTTCCCTCTCTCGCTGGCTGTCTCTATCTCTGTCGAATAAATAAAATAAAAAAAATAAAAAAATCTAAAAAAAAAAAAAAAAAAAAAAAGACCTTGAGCCCATGCTGACTATAATCCTAGGGTATACACATCGAATTCTAGAAAACGTAAGTAGAAAGAACATATACAGAAACACAAAACATAAAAATCTTTTTTTTTTTAAACACAATCAAGCCAACTCCTTGTTTTGCCTTTATCAAGTCAAGATACATGACTGAAAACCCCAAGAGTTAGCACTACCTACGGAAAGGTCATGACTTATAAGAGGTCAGCATTTGGAATTTCAAGGAGCTTCTCTGGCTTACCACCATGCAATACTTCGAACTGAATCTCAGGATGAGACTGTAGAGATTGTAAGGATTTAACCTTTACGGATTTTATGGCTTATGTTTTTGTTCTTATACTTCCTACCTAGGCCTCATGCTGGCTAAAGAGCAGGCAATTACACCTTGTTTGATTCAATTTCAGAGTGCTTATTATGCCTACGTGATGGCTTAGTTTGGCTAAAAGCACATACAAAATATAAAAATATATCTGCTGTATTGTGAATCAGTTGTCTTCTGAAACACCATAGCTAATAATAGCAATAGTACCATAAAGCTAACAAAAGCAATAATTATAGTGACATTCACTGGGTGCTTACTATGTACCATTCAATTTTTAAAATTAATTTTCACACAAACTCTAAGCAATAGATATAATGACAAAATCAAGTTAATTTGTGCCAGGTCATACGGCATTTAAATGGCTGAATCAGAATAAAAGCAAAAGTTTCACTGAGTTTTATAATACAGGCATGCCTCAAAGATATTGTGGGTTCGGTTCCAGATCACTGTAATAAAGTGAATATCGCAGTAAAATGAGTCAAATGAATTTTTTGGTTTCCCAGTGCATATAAAGTTATATTTACACTATACTGCAGTCTATTAAGTTTGCAATAGCATTATGCCTGAAGGAAAAAAATGTACATACCTTAATTAAAAAGTACTTTATTGCTAAAAAAAAGCTAACCATCACTTGAGCTTTCAGTAAGTCATCATCTCTTTGCTAACTGACGAGGGTGGTGGCTGCTGAGGTGACTGCAGATGACGAAGTCTGCAGTATCAATTAACTTTCCCTTTTACAAATGATTTCTCTGTACCATGCGATGCTGTGTGATAGCATTTTACCCACAGTGGAACTTCTTTGAATATTTGAGTCAATGCTCTCAAAACAGTGCCACTGTTTTATCTACTAAGGTTATTATGCAATATTCTAAATACTTTGTTGCCATTTCAACAATCTCCACAGCATCTTCATCAGGAGTAGATGCCATCTCAAGCAACCACTTTCTTTGCTCACCCATAAGAAGCAACTCCTCATCCACTCAACTTATGTCGTGAGATTGCCACAATTCGGTTACGTCTTCAGGTTCTACTTCTAATTTTAGTTTTCCTGCTATGTCCACCACATCTCTAGTTACCTCCTCCACTAAAGCCTTGAACCCCTCAAAGTCAGCTCTGAGGATTGAAATCAACTTTTTCCAAACACCTACTAATGGTGACATTTTGACCTCTTTCCATGATTCACAAGTGCTCTGAATGGTATTTAGAATGGTAAATCCTCTCCACAAAGTTTTTAATGTACGTTTCTCAGACCCATCGGAGGAATCACTATCTATGGCAACTAGAGCCTTACAGAATGTGCTTCCTAAATAATAAGACTTGAAAATTGAAATTACTCCTTGATTCACAGGCTGCAGAATGGATGCTGTGTTAGCAGTTATGAAAACAACATTATCCTCACTGCACATCTCCACCAGAGCTCTTGGGTGGTCAGGTGCATTATCAGTGAGCAGTAATATTGTGAGAGAAATCTTTTTTTCCCCAAGCAGATCCCAACTGTAGGCCTACATATTATAAACAAATGTGCTGTCATCCAGGTTGTTGTTCCATTCATAGAACACAGGCAAAATATCTTAGCATAACTCTTGATGACCCTAGGATTTTCCTAATGCTCAATGAACACTGGCTACTACAGATCACCAGCTGCATTACCCCCTAACCTTGACTTCTCTTCTCTAGCTATGAAAGCCCTAGATGGCATCTCCTTCCAACAGGGCTGTTTCATCACACAACAAGTTTGTTGTTTACGGTAGCCTACCTTCATCAACTATCTTAGCTAGATCTTCCGGAAAACTTGTTCCAACTTTTACATCAGCACTTGCTGCTTCACCTTGCACTTTCATGACCAGGAGACAGATTCTTTCCTTAAACCCCATAATCAAACCTCTGCCACCTTCAAGCTTTTCTTCTGCAGCTTCCTCACCTCTCTCAGCCTTCAGAGAATTGAAGAGAGTGAGGGCCTTACTCTGGATTAGGCTTTGGCCTAAGGGAATGCTGTGGCTGCTCTGATCTTCTCTCCAGACCACTACAACTATCTCCACATCAGCAATAAGGCTGTTTCACTTTCTTATCATTTGTGTTCACTGGAGTAGTGCTTTTAATATCCTTCAGCAACTTTTCCTTTGCATTCACAACCTAGTTAACTCATCAAGAAACCTAGCTTCCAACTGATTTCAGAGGCTTTCAACAAGTTCCCAATATATATAACAGAAATCTATCTACCTACCTACCTATCTATACTATACTTAATTATTCTTAGCTTTTCATTTAAAGTGAGAGATGTGTGCCTCTTCCTTTCACTTGAACACTTGAAGACTACTATGGAGTTATTAATTGGCCTCATTTCAATATTGTGCTGTCTCAGAAAACAGGCTAAGGAGAGCGAGACGTGGAAGAATGGTCAGTCAGTGGAGCAGTCAGAACACATACATTTATTAAGTTTGCCATCTCACATGGGCACAGTTTATGGAGCCCCAAAACAATTGCAATAGTAAAAATCAAAGGTCACAGACACAGGTAACCATAAAAAAAATAAAGAAAATGTCTGAAATATTGTGAGAACTACCATAATGTGACACAGAGGCATGAATTGAACAAATGCTGTTGGAAAAATGGCGCCGACAGACTTTCTTGATGCACGGTTGCCACAGACTTTCCATTCGTAAAAATGGCAGAGTACAATAAAGTAAAGGGTAATAAAATAAGGTACACTTGTATAGTGAAAGCACAAATGCGCAGATGTTTTAGAAGAGCTCAAGTTAGGAAGTATACATAAGGAAGCAATCCAAAGCCTGATTATTATCATTGGATTTTAAAAACTGAGATGATAATGCTGATGACAGCTAATCTGTATTGCACACTTATGTTTCAGGCACTATTTTAAATTCTTAAAATTCAGTAACTCACTGGATTCTCAAAATGATTTTATGATTCATGCACTATTAGTGCCCTATCCGACAGAAAAGGAAATTGAAAGAGAGGTTAAAATACAAACCCAAGATCACATAGTAAATGGCTTAGCTGCAACTGACTGATGGAAGCAAAGCCAATCAGGAACAGAACGGCCTTTAAACTAGTGGTCCACAATCTTACTACACATTAGAATCGCCTGGGGAACTTTAAAAACTAGGATGATGAGCTCCATTTTGACCAATTAAAATCAGAGTATCTGGTAAGACCCAGGGTTCAGTACATTACAAAAGCTCCTTTGGCAATTCTAATGCTAGAACTGAGACCCATTGTATTACACAAAGGCAAGACTAGTATTTTTATTCTCAACAAATAACATTTGGGCTCAAGGTCAATGGTAGCACATAGATTTAAAAAAAAAAAAACAACAGTAACTAATAGAACTGTACCACCATTGCCTTTACTGTGGTAGAAAATTTATTAACATTGATTGTAAGCAAGATAATTATAGATAACTTAAAACAAAGAGTCCCAGAGTGGATGTAGAATCTTGGGTTTATTTAATGAATGTCAAAGCCAACTTTCTTATCAGTTTTAATTGGATAGTAAATTCACCCTGTTGTTTCCAGGAACAGTTCAGGAATATCATGTTAAGGGAGGCCTTGCAGGATCTTTTGTTAATTGAGCTCAAACAGATGGTTAATTTCTAAAATGTTATTTTCTTTCTGTGGGTTCTATTTTTCATGCCACTTTTTTTTCTTTGTTAAGTTTTTTTATTTTAATTCCACTACAGTTAACATACAGTGTTAAGTTGGTTTCAGGTATACAATATAGTGATTCAACAATTCTATACCATGCCACTTTATTTTTGATCGACACAGAGGGCAATATTTTCAAGGCATATGAAACATTCCTCTTAATTCAAATAAATGCATACCACTATTTTCCCACTGTTTTATGAATAGGGTTTCAAACAACAAATGAAGTCCCAAAGAGAAATCTAGGATGTCATATTGTTTGTAGCATGATGGCAACTAGTTGTAACCATAATTTAAAAACTATGCTCTTCCTGTGTCAAATAAAAAAGCTATGAGAAAAAGGTAAGGTAGATAAATGATAATGCTTGGCAAACCTTATCTGTTGGGGGAAATGTGGTCAAATACTAACTCCATTAAGACATTTTCTCAAAGGCATAATTTAAAAAAAATGTAACCATATTCCCTGATCCCTACCCCCTTACTTTAGTCTTCTTCAATCAGTGTCACTCGCGGGAGAACAAATAACAAATGTAAATTGTAGAGGAGGCTAAAATTGAGTGCTCTTTTCCAGGGATGGGGTGTTGTTTCAATGACCCCTAGAAAATAAAACATCACAACCAAACCCCACAGAGCAGGCGCAGTTAGCACTTGGGCCCTTGCTTCTGACCCAACAAACTCACCACCAGGCTGGCCACATTAAAGGCAGAAAAAGTCTGGAAAAAGACACTCTCCCTAGAAAGTATGCATACTAGTTGAGCTAATTTGTTATTTTCATCCTTAAAATTACTTCTTGACCACAGTCAGGTTTCTTAAAGTGCAGGCTACTTCTCTGTTAGAGACTATGGCTTTTCTCTCTCATGGCTGATGCAAACTCACATGGCTTGTCATGTCAGCTCCCTGGGGCACATTCCCTCTCGGGGAAAGGTGCCTCCCCTGCTGTTCTTGTCACTTCCTTCCCACTCGTGTTTTCCTCCCATTGTGGGAGGAAGCCAGTCACCCAGAGACAAGAGCACAGGGAACTAAATGTAGGGATTTTTTCCCTCATAAACTTGACTAATGGGGAGGAAAACTTCTTCCCTCCTTATTCATATCCTAAATTTTCTCACGTACTCTTATTTTGAGCATTGCAATATTTCTGTCATTTTTTAAAAAGAAATCTTTTACAGGGTGAATTGCCTGTTGGGAGGGAGGTACGCCCTTTTATGGGTCAATTTTTCAAAAACCAGGGGCAAGTTTTCAGGCAAGTCTGAATGGGTTCATAAAATCAGCTTCCACCTCATGATTTACTTTGTGTTTTTCAGAGTCATGTGAGGCCTGTGAAGTATGCCTGCCATCAGGCCCAAGAAAGAAGTTTAAGAGTTAAACTGCTTTCTAGATAATAAATAGCAAATGCATTTTATTGAGAATACAGAGCTCTGTAGCAGCTGTCCCGAAGGTTTATATATGTTCATTCTATTAGATTTGTTGTCACTTCTACAACGGGCTGAGTTTTTAGAATCTGAATGTATGAAGACTTAGTAAGAGACCCAACTACCTGAGCGATTCTGAATTTCATGAGAGTATGAATTCATTTCACATGAGAGCTCCCCGTTCACTGTGATCACTGTCCCCCGATACTCCAGTAGAGAGACTGAGTGAACCAAGAGACCCAGGGGGATGCAGGTCAGGGATCGGGAGAGAAGATTTCAAGTTAGCACGTTACTGAGAGTTAAAACTCAACATAATCCTTGAAAATCTCTTAAAAATCACTCAAATGGCTCTTCAGCTACCGTACAGCCTCTCAATGTGTTCTTGGCAGTCAGTGTGGCTGTGTTTTGGTTTGATTTCCAGCATTGTAAAAGACCAACGTGTTTTGTGCTGAGCAGTCCATGCTGTGGTTGGCTGGCACTGAGAGGCCAAGTTTTACTGGGGGAAGGGAAGGGGGTGCACAACACATTTAAAACACTAGAAACCACACTCCTTGCTGTGAGACGGCCACAATACGAAAGGACGGGAAGCCAGCACAGACTGAGAGCACAGAAGCCTCGCGTGAATTCCTTCACAATATTGACTGAGCACCAACTGTGTTCCAGGCACCACTTTACATACTGGGGAAAGCAAGGTACAGAGAATGAAGTCCCTGTCATCACAGAGCTCACGTTCTAGAGAGCGGAGGCAGATAATGCAAACAGAAAAGGAAATACATAGACTGTACATGATGATAAGCGCCAAGGGGAAAAAAAATTACAGCAGGATAAAAGAGATAGGGCATGCTGGGGTACAGGAGTGTCTCATACTGGGCAGGAAGGGAAGTCTCCCTGATAGAAGATACTATCTGAGCGGTTATTTAAGATAACACTTGAACAAGCGATGCTACTATCTGGAGGAAAAGCATGAGAGCTGCAGGGAAGAGTGAGGATAAATGTCCTGAGGAAAGAGCGTGCTTGAGCCTGAGTGGGCAACACCACTCTGCTCATTGTCTACAGAGCCTGGCAAGTGGAACTGACTTCTTTAATTTAAATTTATTCTATGTTAAGAATACATAGACATATTCTTGTAATGTAAATAATTTAGCACTTCCTACGGATCACGCAGCATTCTAAGTGTTTTATGTGTACTGTGAAGTTCCATAACAAACCCTCCGAGGTGTTTGTTATTACCTCCATTTACAGAGTGAGCATATGAAGGTTAGGGATGTAAGCAACGTATCCAAGATCCTAGGGCCAGAGGTGGGGAAGCCTAATTTAGTAAACACACCATTTGATTCCGGACCCCAAACTGCCAAAGCTATGTTGCCTCCCGGGGTATGTGAATAAGACATGATTTCAATAGGAGTTCCCTGCAAACTGCTAGCTCTTCTGAAAACAGTGAAGTATACAACTTGTTTTTGTTTTTTTTTTAACTGCTGCCATATCATGAGCAGAATACAGCTGACGTCTAAGCATTTACTAAATTTTGATGCTGTTAATATACCTGAAATATATACCCATTATTAAGCTTTATACTTTTGAAATACAATACGTAATGGCTAAACTGTGCCTATTCCTAACATATTTAAATTTTAAAAATTGATAAATGTTTGAAAAGCATTGTCTATACTACACCAAGGATCATTTGGCATTATGCACTGTTATTTTATCAAAACTTTTTGTTCAACATAGGCCTTCAAAACTTGCAATAATGAATTGTTCTTTGATGGGCAAACTTCAGTGATGGTAAGTATCATGGTGCTTTGTCAGTATTCTTGCCTTCACCAAGGGACCCTGACTTGTCCTGAGGCTCATACCAACACCCATCTGACAGAGCTCTGGTTATTCCCAGAGCTTAGCATGTTCTAGAATGCACATGTAGTGCTAAAGCATGCACACGTTTGAAAAGGGAATACATTTCCATTAAAACAATTAAAAACTCAATCCAAGTTTTATAAAGAACAGAGTCGTATAATATCTTCATGTAGTAGTTCCTATATAAACGTCTTCACCATATCCAGCTACTTCAGTTTAGATATATGAGAAAAGTACTAAAATTAGTTAAATAGTAAGGACTAAAAGATCAATTCTAAATTAATAAAAGCTTTTTGCTGTAATACTCTATTAATATAATGTCATCAAACAGTTTGAAAACCTACAATCAACATAGCATATTTCTAAGGAGGTTATTTTTTTCTTTTCAAGGAATACTTTTTTTAAAAGAATGTATATTGCTTGCTTGATTGATTTATTTCGTTATCTTATGTTAGTCACCATACAGTACATCCTTAGTTTTTGATGTAATGTTCCATGATTCATTGTTTGCGTATAACACCCAGTGCTCCATGCAATATGTGCCCTCTTTAATACCCATCACCTGGCTAGCCCATCCCTCCACCCCCCACCGCTCTAAAACCCTCAGTTTGTTTCCTGGAGTCCACAGTCTCTCATGGTTTATTTATCCATAGGGAAATTTTAGATTCCTATGTATTTAAACATTTTTTTACTGGACATGAAATCACAATAACCTTAATATACGAAGTTTTTCTCAAATATATCTCCAGATCATAATAAGCATATATAGTAGAAATAAAATCTGATACGATGCACCCATGTCATTCTACCACAATTCTTATTTTAAAAACAAATTCAGTAATAGCAAAACTTCCCAAAGAAACTGCCAAGTAAGTAAGAACCTATCGTCCCAAGTGGCCTTCCAAGTCCTAAAACAACATTTACTAAATCATTTTGCTTGCTTCAAATTTTCTAAGGACGTATTAAAGAAAAGGAAATAAATTTTCTTTATGAGAAAACGAGCGGCACATTTACTGTGATTGTATGAACCAGTCAAGGGCAAAGTAATCAATACATTTCAAGCAATACAAAATAGTAATTTGTCTGCTATGTTTCTTGAAGTCCCTAAATAGGCTTTCAACACAACAACATGACAAGGTGATTGAGTTCATGCATTGTTAGGCATTATTGTTTAAGGTGTAGAAGATGCAAACTTTCAAGCCTCACAACCTAGATAAACCACTCACGAAAAAAATTAAGGAACAATTAAATGCTACGCCTACAACTGCTACATGTCTGAGAGGGCAGCAATCACAAGGTCTTCGTTTCTCATTCTATCCCTGGAGCCTATGTTAGAAACTGACATACAATAGGCACTCTGCTTCTCTACATTTAAAGTCTGTACCATTTTACTTCTCTAGGGTTTCTCCAACTGGGATCGACAGATCATGTGAAGTGGGGTGGATACAAGTATATGTTCAAGGGTCTATGAATTATCCTTAAGAATTTGTCAATTTTGCTAAACAACACTTCTCCTCAAAATGATTAGTCCACAAACATTCTAGACAATTTGAATCACCACGTTTTAAATAAGAACTGTCCTTTGATTTCGGTGTCTGAGGTTTTATTTGTGATCGATATTGAATTGTTGGTAGGCAATCTTATAAAAGAATCAGAAAGTTAAGAACACAGGTTCTGAAACTAGACTGCCAGGCTTCGTATTCTGGCTCTACCACAAGCTGTGGTATCCTGGACAAGTTATCTATCCTGCCTCAGTATCCCCATCTGTAAAAACGTGGTAGAACTTTTGAATGTTTAACCAGTAGAGATGTTGTTAGGCTGACATTTTCTTTTTCTTTTTTTTTTTTTTAAGATTTATTTATTTGACAGAGAGAGACAGCCAGCGAGAGAGGGAACACAAGCAGGGGGAGTGGGAGAGGAAGAAGCAGGCTCTTAGCAGAGGAGCCTGATGTGGGGCTCGATCCCAGAACGCTGGGATCACGCCCTGAGCTGAAGGCAGACGCTTAACAACTGCGCCACCCAGGTGCCCCTTGACATTTTCTGATTGAAAAAAAAAGACACTTTTCCCGTGCCCAAGTTAGACAAAATTTTCAAATAATTAATAGACATCTACCTAGAAATAGGGACCTAGAATAGTTACCAACTTTTAAACCTCTCAATATTATTCATATTTAGGTAAATGCTCTTTTTTTCTTTTTACATCATTAGGCATATGTGAAAAAGTACCCAACTTCCAAACATGGAGACCCATTTTATATACATTCAAATGTAAATAATGCTTTTAAAGATTTTATTTGTTTATTTGGCTGAGAAAGAGAGGGAGAGAGAGAGAGCACAAGCAGGGGGAGCAGCAGAGGGTAAAGGAGAAGCAGGCTCTCCGCTGAGCAGGGACCCCGATGTGGGGCTCAATCCCAGGACCCTGGGATCATGACCTAAGCCGAAGCCAAATGCTTAATGAACTGAGCCACCCAGGTACCCCTAAATAATGGGTTTAAAGCAATGATGTGATAGTACAGTGCTTAGGGTATAATCCATCATCTGCTCTCCATAAAAGACCTCTACATGTAGCAAATGTTTGGGAGTTACTGTGTCAATCAGCATACTGTAAAATAAAATGATAATGTCATATTATTTAATGAAGAGAAAACTCAGCATATGCATGTGTGTCCAGTAAACATTTCTAAGACTAATTAAAGTGCATAATTCTTGGGTAGCAAAATAATTCCATCCCTAAGTCTTGAGGAATCTACTTAATGCTTAATTAAGTAGCATTAAGCATAGAATCAGCTTAATAATGCTGTATCAAAAAATGAGATATTAAAGTAGAGACAAGGTGGAACGATACAGAGAAGATTAGCATGGCCCCTGCGCAAGGATGACACGCAAATTCGTGAAGCGTTCCATATTTTTTACTGGCACAAAAACAGACACATAGACCAATGGAACAGAATAGAGAGCCCAGAAATGGACCCTCGGCTCTTTGGGCAACTAATATTTGATAAAACAGGAAAAAACATCCGGTGGGAAAAAGACAGTCTCTTCAATAAATGGTGCTGGGAAAATTGGACAGCTACATGCAAAAAAATGAAACTTGACCACTATCTCACACCATACACAAAAATAAACTCCAAATGGATGAAAGACCTCGATGTGAGACAGGAATCCATCAAAATTCTAGAGGAGAACATAGGCAACAACCTCTACGACATCGGCCACAGCAACCTTTTTCATGACACATCCCCAAAGGCAAGAGAAACAAAAGATAAAATGAATTTATGGGACTTCATCAAGATTAAAAGTTTCTGCACAGCCAAGGAAACAGTCAGAAAAACTAAGAAGCAGCCCACGGAATGGGAGAATATATTTGCAAATGACACTACAGATAAAGGACTGGTATCCAAGATCTACAAAGAACTTCTCAAACTCAATACACGAGAAACAAATAAACAAATCAAAAAATGGGCAGAAGATATGAACAGACACTTTTCCAATGAAGACATACAAATGGCTAACAGACACATGAAAAAATGTTCAAAATCATTAGCCATCAAGGAAATTCAAATCAAAACCACACTGAGATACCACCTTACGCCAGTTAGAATGGCAAAAATAGACAAGGCAAGAAACAACAATTGTTGGAGAGGATGTGGAGAAAGGGGATCCCTCCTACATTGTTGGTGGGAATGCAAGTTGGTACAGCCACTCTGGAAAACAGTGTGGAGGTCCCTTAAAAAGTTAAAAATTGAGCTACCCTATGATCCAGCCATTGCACTACTGGGTATTTACCCCAAAGATACAGACGTAGTGAAGAGAAGGGCCATATGCACCCCAATGTTCATAGCAGCAATGTCCACAATAGCTAAATTGTGGAAGGAGCCGAGATGCCCTGCAACAGATGACTGGATTAAGAAGTTGTGGTCCATATATACAATGGAATATTACTCAGCTATCAGAAAGAATGAGTTCTCAACATTTGCTACAACATGGACAGCACTGGAGGAGATAATGCTAAGTGAAATAAGTCAAGCAGAGAAAGACAACTATCATATGATTTCTCTCATCTATGGAACATAAGAACTAGGATGATCGGTAGGGGAAGAAAGGGATAAAGAAAGGGGGGGTAATCAGAAGGGGGAATGAAACATGAGAGACTATGGACTATGAGAAACAAACTGAGGACTTCAGAGGGGAGGGGGGTGGGGGAATGGGATAGACCGGTGATGGGTAGTAAGGAGGGCACGTATTGCATGGTGCACTGGGTGTTATACACAACTAATGAATCATCGAGCCTTACATCGGGAAAAAAATAAAAAATAAAAAAAGTAGAGACAAGGAACTGAATTTAGGTGAGAAGTTATAAATTCTTAATAGGCATCTCTTCATAAAAAATTAAATTAAAATAGATGTTCATGTATTTTGAATTTAAGTAGAGTGACCTACAGAAATGCATTATAAAAATCCTTTGGTCTTTTATTAGTTTCATACTGATATTTTTCTGAATAGCTTTTTGTAATGTCTGGTATCACTTTAAAATGCATCTAATCATGAATGAAGAAGTATCAACCCCTATTATGGATTTATTTATTATTGTGGGTCTGATTTACTGATAGTTTGATAGCACAGTTGTGATGACAAGTGAAAACACAACCAATGAAATAAGAAGCCTGTGATTAGGGGCACCTGGGTGGCACAGTCAGTTAAGCAGCTGACTCTTGGTTTCGGCTCAGGTCATAATCTCACCGTCCTGAGATTAAGCCCTGTGTTGGGCTCTGTGCTCAGCATGGAGTCTGCTTGAGATTCTCTCTCTGCCCTTTCCCCCACTTGCACTGTCTCTTTCTCTAAGTGAATAAATAATAAAAAAAAATCTTAAAAAAACCCCTATGATTACAAAAATTTAACAATACAGTATAACCCTTTGGGAAAAGATAGTTGAAACTTGTTAAGAAAAAGAGAAAACAATCCATGGTTTCTGGAGTTATAGTGAAAACACACTATATATTTAAGAGAGAGAATGTGTCACACAGAAAACTAAATTATAATATATTGAGGATTTTTAGGTGTTTTAGTGGGTTTTATTAGTATTCTTATATAAACGAGCAATGAAAATTACAAGTGGAATCAAGAAATAAATTGGTGTAAGAACAGATTTCATGTGAGGCACCTGGGTGGCTCAGTCAGTTAAGCTCGGCCTTCAGCTCAGGTGATGATCCCTGGGACCTGGGATCGAGCCCCGAGTTGGGCTCCAGCCCCAAACAGGGCTCCCTGCTCAGTGGAGAGTCTGCTTCTCCCCTTCTCACTCCCCCTGCTTGTGTTCCCTCTCTTGCTGTCTCTGTCAAATAAATAAATAAGATCTTTAAAAAAAAAAACAAAAAACATATTCCATGAGGAGGATTCGGCTGTCTCTTCATTGATCAAATACTTAAGTAGATAAGGATAGAGTACCTTAGATTGAGCAATAAGAAAAAAAAAAAGTGATGGATAGAGGTAGTAATAATGTTTAACACCCAGTCTTGAACTTGTTGAGATCTACCATATCACACTTTCAAAAACACAACTGATTATTTCTGCCGGTAATCTAAACACTTAATTGTTTCTTAGTCATGAATTGTTAGAAGTAGCTTATATATATTATTTGGTAAATCATTTTAACAATTTTTTTCAAAAGTGCTTATCTTTAAAATTCAGCATTCCTAAACTGAGCAAGTTACTTTTCAGATGAAACCAATTTAGTAACTGTGTGACCACTTCAACTCTACCACAGATCTCTCATGACACCACGTTTGCCCTCTATAACTTGCCACTTATTCTTCAAAAAGAAAATGTGCGTATGTTGTTAAGCGGCATTTCTCGGTGTTATTTCAGTGGAGACCATTTAAGAAAGTGAAAACAAAAAAATGGAGGTGAAAACCAGAGAGGAACAATGAGAGAGTTGGTCAAATACAAATCTCCTATTCTTAAGAAACTGAATTCTCTACAGTTTTTGTTTTTGATGTAACCATAATGTGGGTTCAGGGTCGTTTCTAAAACTCTTGAGTATCACCATGGCCATTTGTTGGCATTTGATATTCAAGGAAATAACAGATGATTATAAGACAAAGACTGAAAAATTGTGTAGCATACACATTTTCCCCCTCTTAAAGATGTCACTCTTTTCAGTCCTATTCTACTACTTGTTAACAAAGATTATGTTACAGCAATATATTTAAATAAATTCTTCTCAAGTGATAAAGAGAAGCTCTTGATTCTGATATTATCCAGTGATAGGAAATTTAGCATTTATAACAGCTCAGTCAGGGAGAATAATGTCATCCAGGATGAAAACGTCGCTCCTTGACCAAAAAGAGACAGGCTCCTCTGAGCCCTCTTTTTGACTAGGCCTGGTCCTTGGGGCTTCTGTTAGGCCTCCTAGCCCAGCTATAGCAAAAATCCTGGTAAGTTCACTTAGTGAGAATCTCCCCACCCTTGATATCTGCTCAAGTTCTTCATCCCCCACGCTTGTTGGCTATAAGTTTCCCAGTGTCTCTACTGTATTTGAGGTAGAACCCCAACTTCCCCCATTGTGACTAATCACAATAATCCTGAATAAAGTCTTGCTTACCCTTTAAAAAAAGTGTCAATAATCGTTTTTCTTTAACAAGGACATAGGACTTTCATAAGAAATTAATCTACCAATTTACTAATTTTTCAGGATCTGCCCAACTTTTACTTGTCTTTAGGATAAAGTGTAATACAGTTTTATCTGCAGATATAAATATGTCAGCGTTCTGATAGATATCAAGGAGCTAGGCGTAGAGGAAAAAATAAGCAAACAAAAAAAGGTGGTGAGATGTTACAGGAAAATCAGAAGAGGGAGGGAATAAAAATTCATACACAAACATAGCTTTTGGTTAATGTTTCAGTATATATTTAGAAAAACACAGCCCCATGAGATCAGCCAAGGATCAGAAACATAGATGCCTAAAAGGATAATAGAAATGGAGGAAACCAGCTGTCGAAATAACCCAAGGGGATTATGAAGAATGCGATGACTGGGGTGGGGGAAGGGCACATCCTTCTGATGGTGGCACCTCCCAGTCCACCTAGCTGATACTCCCAGGTAGGAATGTGGGCCAGTGTGGTTAGATTAGCTGAATTTTTCCCGAAAACCCCAGGAATCCAGTTACTCTTGAAGAGAAGGAACTAAATGCAATTTTAGTGTGTGGTCCCACAATTCAAACAATTATAGTTATAAATCCATGCAAAGGATACCCCCACAAAGAAATGTGAGTAAAAATAAACATGCTTGGAATCAGAGAACATAATTAAGTGGAATTTCCCAGAGGTTTTGATGTTCCCCAACCTAAAGTGCTCAAGCTGATTTTCTTCATAGCCAAGAGCCACTTCTGTTCCTGCCCATGCCTCACACCTCCTCCCCACCCCATCCTTTTCTGGTTGTGATTCCAAAACGCACACACAGTGCATATACACACATTCAAAAACTAATGTTTAAGGATGATTGCATGTGGATTGTAATGAATAACAATGCCCCAAGTATGGAAAAACTGTAAATACAGCTTGGTTTAGCCCAACTATATGGTCCCAGGCTAGGCAAAAACTATCCCACACCAACAGTTAGTAATCAAGTGGATTCTACTAATCATCTTTGTCTTCTAAGCATGGAGACTTATAGAAGATAATGAACAGAAAAAAAATAGCAACCACTTCAGAAATACATTTTTTTTCTGGTTTATCTAACATTTTCAAAATAGAAGTACAACACGAAACACACTACAACGTAAGCAGAGAGTGGCAGATGTATCCAAAACTAGACTTTGTAACTTGTTAGATGAAAAGAGCTGCACCCATCTAAATAAATGACTGGGGAAGAAGATCTACAGTGGAAAGGAGTTTGAAGGCAGACACAGGTGGGACAGGACTAAAACTGATCTTGGCAAAGCTGAAGCTATCAGGGAAGTGAGCATCTATCTTGCTGAAATTAGACAAGAATTAGATATCGTATTTCTCCTGATGTGCGCATAAATATACATATCAATGTGATGAAGCCTGTTTATGAAGTGAAGTAGAATAAGTATTTGTTGACTTAATTGCATACCTGTGAATAAACCAGTCTCATTTCAATGATATCTCTAGGCCCATTTAATAAAACCAGGTAAATTGTGGGGGAAAATTAATGGCAATTTCTCTCTTGATTGAAACCAGTTTATTCTGGGTTTGTCAACTTCTCTCATTCCATTTTCTAACTGTAAAATGTAGAGACGTATTTGAAACTGAAATAACTAGTGAGAGTGGGAAATACATGTGTAATATTAAAGCACATTTTACTCATGAAGTCAATCTGGTGATTCTGAGATCCACATATTATTAACGTCTCAGAGTCAAGAGACACATGGTATATAATTTTCCCACATCACAGAAGCCTGTGGAAACTTTTGGAAGAGGCCATATGGTTCTTCCTCCACTTACAAGCAGAAATGTGGTTTAACTGCTTCCCAGGCAAATTATTATTAACCGTCCCTTCCCCCCCCCCCCCCCGAGAAAATGACAACCTCAGTAATTTTGCCCAAAAAATCTCTTATATGGTCAAATCTGAATCTGTCCTATATTTAACTTAATTTCATGGTCTCTTGTTCTTTTTAGGGTGGGAGAATATCTCTCCCATCAATAAACAGCTATTTTCGTAATATTTTCTATCCCTTCCATCAGTGCTGCCCAAATACTGAATTCTTAACTGCCCCCCCATCCCAGCCTTAGTGGTTATTTCCACTGAATAGCCGTCTCCTCTCCCCCTCCTCCCACTCCACCACACTTACCATAAAAACGGTAGTCCAAATTGAAAGTAATACATTGTAGAATATGTTGACGACCTCATAACACAGCTGCAACTCTTATATAGGAAGCTCATTTCTTTGAATCCTGTACTTCTCATTTTATCTTTGACATATAATCATTGCTAAAGAGTCCAAATGGCTAATACTGGCTTTGATTTTATAATAACGCTTTGAAATACTTTATGCTCTAAGTGCCCAGGAAAGGTATAATGTACATATGTAATTTTCTTTTGGATAATCTGATCCTTGGAACAGATTCCCCTTTAATTCATATATAATAACTGCACATGATAGAACATTCATAAAATACTATACATCTTAGAGATCTAAATCTCTGAATACAACATCTAACATAAAAGTCAGAGAGGCTGAATCAAAATGAGAAGTAATTTCTTGGTGATTTCAGAACTTCATTTAAAAGTATCATAAAAGGGGGCACCCGGGTGGCTTAAGAGGCATCTGATCTCAGCTCAGGTGCACTTTTTTTCTTATTTTATTTAAATTCAATTAATTAACACATAGTGTTTCATTAGTTTCAGATGTAGAGCTCAGTTATTCATCTCAGGTCTTTATCCGGGGGTCGTGAGTTCAAGCCCTGTGTTGGGCTCCACACTGGGAGTGGAGCCTACTTAAAAAACTAAAAATAAATAAATAAAAATAAAATTATCACAAAATGACAAATGGCTTAATGACATACCTCACAAAACTGTAACTCCATTGGCATTTACCGCATATAGATATGCCAGACCTATATCAATTATGACCTACTATGCACCTCAGCATAATAGCTGTTCACAGGTCTTTGACCTCAAATTCTCTCCTTCTTCAAACAGCATTAGCAGATAAGCAAGTAACTGTGATAAAAGTAATTTACTACTTCAGCCTATGCCCCTCTATTTCTAATTTTGTTTTTTTCCCCTTTATTCCTTCAGTCTACTTTCGGTTCTTCAGTCCCTAGGGAGAAAACGATCTTTGAAGATCTTTGGTATTTCTTTGCTCTCTCCTCTACTTGGACACATTCTTAATCTCATATTTAGACACACACACATCTCTTAACACCTACCTTTAATATTTGATAAATCTATACTTAATACTTCTTTGCTATTTCCTTGTCTCTTTCATTCACTTCCAAACTTACTTACAGAATCATTTTACACTCTGTTGCCACTTCTCCATTTCCTCAACACATTACAAATCTATGCCCACGTCACCTGCACAAAGCTGTACTAGGTAGCCGAGGGCATCTTATTCTCTGAAGTCAGCGGACATTCTCAGTCTTTGTTTTCCTTTACTTTTAGCAGCAGTGAGAATTACGCAGTAACACTGATTTCTATGTCCTATCATTGTCTCATAGCCTACGTTCCAAATGTAGAGATTCCCAGGGGTTTGAAATCGTCTCTCCTCTCTGCTTCTGTACATCTCTCCCCAGTGATCTTAACCACTCCTTTAGCACTATCTCCTTTTTGCAAATAACTCCCATATCTCTGTTCCTAGCTGTGGCCTTTCCCCCACCTGCCTACTTGATAGGAAAGTCCCATGGACAATTATAATACCCTACCTCTCACTCAGAATCTGCTCGGTCCAAACTTAACGTTGTTGTTGTTGTTGTTGTTTGTTTTGTTTTTTGTTTTTTCCCCTTGAAATAAACACACTCCTCTGACTGCCCTGTTTCTATTTAGGGTCTTTCTTTTTCCAAGTTACCTATATTCAAAATCTTAAAACATCCATCAGGCCAACTAATTTTCCTATTTGCATCCCATCAAATAATCTTATTTCCCCTGCATGCTCTTTTCCATTCCACTGTGTTTCTGTACTTTCAGATCATACCTTCTGCTCAAAATTCATTACAATGGGGAGGGGGGTGGGGGAATGGGATAGACCGGTGATGGGTAGTAAGGAGGGCACGTATTGCATGGTGCACTGGGTGTTATACACAACTAATGAATCATCGAGCCTTACATCGGAAACCGGGGATGTACTGTATGGTGACTAACATAATATAATAAAAAATAATTTTTAAAAAAATTCATTACAATGAATTTTTATTTGGTTTTCCCAAGGTGGCGTCTTACAACTCTACTTTCCCAAAGACAACCCACATTCTTCATTACATCATTTAAACGGCTATCCTAAACTATCATTTCATTATGTCATCCTGTTCAACATAATTCTGGAATACAAACTCCTAATTCTTGGTATGGTATGCAGTGACTTTCATCTGGTTTTATCTTCATTTCCAGTTCTATCTTCCCCTAGTTGTCCTCTCTGCCCCTCACCCCAGGCAATATAAACTATACCTGCTTACTGTTTCTTGAGCCTAGTTCATGTTTTCTTGGCTCACTGTCATTCATGCATAGGTCTCTACCTGCCAGAATTCTCTCTTTTCTCCTCCTCCTGCTACAATCTTTGCCTATAAACATTCTATCATTTCATGATTATCCAACTTTCCTACTCTGACTTAATGCCTTCTAGGACCAATCCAGCTCAAAGTAATTTCTCTCTCCTGCACACTTTTCTAGCACTACCTTTTATCACTCACAAAGTACTTATTATACGGCATTATTTACTGCCTTGAAGGGTGAGGATTTGGACCCGTGCGTTCTCTCCTCCACTGCCTCCCCATATTTAGATAGTACATTTCTCAAGGTCAGGGTTAGTTTTTTGTAACTTTGAAATCCCACTGCACTTGGCATAGAGTCTTACACAAAGCTAGGATTTGATAAAAAATAAATTAACTGAAATCAGACTAAAAACAATTACATCCAGAAAAATACAAGATATATAGATCTGATCATTAGTAACTACCCCTTTCTAACTTCCAGAGTTCGCTAAAAGCCAAGTACAAGTGGGTGACTTTGTATTATGCAAATTTCCCATTCATCACATTAGAAAAAAAATTAAAAATCCATAAGTTAATGCAGAATTTGGCTTAATTCCCACAGGAGGAACAAAACTGTTTCATTTAAATGTTCCTTCTAGTCCTTAAGAGTCAGCATTTTTTGATGTGCGCAAGTGAGACAGAAGACAGAGTGTTATCTTTTTAAAGTAACCTCCACAGAGAGATCAGTTTTATTTACACAAATGAAAAACTAAAAATGGAAAAACTTAAAAATGGCAATTTTGGTAAAGAGTTTTCCCTTTATAAAAATGTTTTAGTGTAGTATGAGGTTTAATGTTAGAGTATTCCCTCCTACCCACCAAAAAATCAAATAAATAGGATTTAAAAATGTAATGGTGCCATTTTAGTAGCAAATATATTTCTCTAACTATACGCTTTAGTAAATGACAATGTACTGAATATCCCTGATGAAGAGACAATACCATAATCTAACAGTGAAAATTATATATGCCTGCTAATTTAGACTTTGATTACTTTAGCATTTGATCACTAGAATTCTTTGTATTTAAAATATTTCAAGAAGTCCATTAGCAATTTTAAAGCAAAATGTATGAAAAAAATATGGCTTTTGTAGAATAGAAAGAAAGAAAGAAATTCATTATGGGACATACTGAAGAAGCAGAATAGGTTTTTTTATTAAGAGAGAAATATATTCCACAAATAACAATGTTTTTAATACGATGATAATAAGTGGCAGTACACAGGGTTATAGCCACATATCTTGCTTTGGAGAGTCAGGGTCCGACATGAACATTGCTAAAACACCCACATACGGCTCCCGATCATCAGAGCTGGACATTCAAACAACAGAAGAAAATGCCGTTTGAAAAATAAGATTAGATTACTGTGTAGACAAGCAAAATAGAAAAGACAGTGAAACTACTGAAACGGAGAAGGGGAAAGGAGGTTTGTTTACTAGGTCCTTTTGTAAGCAGCGAACAGAAATTTATTCAGTGAAAGCACAGAAATAACATAGAATGTTCTTAGGACAGAGGGAAGAACAGCTATGATCAAGATAAATGTTAGGTGGATGCTTTAATTTGGATTGGATGCTAACTACTAATAAACCATTCCGTGGGCTACTGTTTAAAGAGGTCTTCTTGGTTCAGAACACAAACTTCTATTATTGCCAATGTCTTTACAAGTCTTGCCATGGTGGCGACTTACTTATCTAGATTACATACAGAAAACCAAAACACAATTCATAAAACAGATTAGGGAAAGACCCCATCTGTTGACCCACAACTGTAACATCATTTACTTATTGTTAAATTTGAGCTTCCTATTTTATCCAAATCCATAAAATACTTAATTTATTGTCACTAGATAAAGGAAGTAGCATTTGAATAAATGCATTTTTTTCAAAAACAGTCTGCAGCATGTTTATGAAGAAACTTTTTGGCTAGCCATTTGAAATAAACAATCTCATGAGTCTGGCTTAAATCTGGGTTGCCTCAGTGTCTTTTTCATTTTTTTTAGGTCAAGTCAGATTGCTCAGATAGCTCTTTTCTCACTAATTCGTTATTATGTGCTGAAGAAGACCATCTGATCACTACTTAAATAAAAGTGACACTGATACTCAATGAGTAAGGGTTGAACTTAACATTGTATTTATTATGTGTATTAAAGGCATTATATTAATCAATATGAAGGGAACAAAAAAAAAAGGAAAGAAAAAAACCCTGATTCTTGCCTTCAATGAAGTTATATAATAATTAAAGATCTCAGGGTGCCTGGGTGGTTAGTCGGTTAAGCATCCGACTCTTGGTTTCAGCTCAACTCATAATCTCAGGGTCTTGAGATCAAGCCGTGAGTTGGGCTCCATGCTCAGCTTGGAGTCTGCTTCTCTCTCTTCCTGTTCCTCCCCCTCTGCCCTTTCCCCCCCATCTCCCCGTACGTGTGTGCATGTGCTGCTTCTCTCTCGAGAATAAATCTTTTTAAAAAAATTAAAGATCTCATATTCAACCATTACAAATACTATACAAAGATGCCCACCTCAGGCATTTACAAAGCTATGCCTCCTGCCTATGTCCCCCTGCACCTTTCAAATCCCTTTTCCTGATCTGTTTTTCCCCAAAGCACCTATCACTGTCTGATACCATATATGCTTTACTTATTTTTCTACTTCATTTTCTCACACTAGACTGTGAGCTCCTAACGGGCAGGGACTCTGGTCAATTTTGTGCACTTCTGTGTATCCAGTGCCTGGAATGGTGCTTGGAACTTAAAAAGTACTCAGTAAATATTTACTGAACACATAAAGGAGAGGACCATTATTATTTTCATTTCCTAGTCTTCTGGCTTACGTTTCCTACCATACAACTGCATTTTTACCATCAAGCTTTCTCTTATGCACAAAGTGGCCTGGGTTACAATGTGATCCCACTTATCAACTGTGATACTGAGTGAGTTATTAATTTCTTGGGCTTGGGCAGAATGGGGACCACAGAAGTACTGTGGGTTGTTGTGAGAAATGAATGAGGGAATTCACATGAAGTACTTAGCATGATGCCTGACACATAATCAGTGTTCGATAAATTTTGGTTGTTATTGTTCTTACCATTATAACTATTAAATTATTGTCTTCTGTTGCAAACAGCTCACCAATTCTTGAAGTACCTCGTAATTAATGAAACTGGGGACACCGACATTCAGAGCTAAGGTTACATGTGGTTGTATGTGCTGGAAACAAAAAAAAGCTACTACCCCCCTGTGGGCTGGGTTTTGGGAGCATTAATTCTCCTTTTTGTGCTCCCGCAGGACTATATACAGCTCTGCGTAGCAATTGCCACACTGTATTTCAACCAGCTGATTATCTTCAGGGTTCTCTGCTCCATTCTGTGGTCTTTTAGGGAATGAAATCTCTGTATCCCATCACAAAGCAGGCACTTACAGATGTTCGCCCAATGGACGAGTTACTGTACAGAAATGAGACTTAGCCCACTATTTGTAGTCACATCACACATGCACTTTCATTACTGTCTCAAAATTACATTTCTCAATAGACAGTCTAGATGTAGAGAGGAAGGGGAGAAGGTTTTAGTGTTGGAGGGCGATGCAGAGCCGCACGTATGAGAATAAAGACAAGGCGCTGGAGGTCAGTGATGTGCGGCGAATAAAAAAGTGCTTAGAAGACAGATATAAAACCAGTTCTTATTTTCTCATAAATGGTTCCTCCATTTCAACAGTAATGATCTAATTTATATCCATCCCACTTTATGGAAGTGTGACTACCCAGGGAAAAATTCTAATAAAAACATACTTGATAAAGTTGAAAAGCACGGTTATTAGAAATGAGGACTGTGTTAGAGGCAGAGGCACAGCTCGAGGTCTGAGTGTACGTAAGGATCAAAAAAAGCTTATGATGTTAGGAAGTCCTTAGGTATTTCACACCACAGCAAAAACACTTTCAAGGAACTCATTTTAAAAGCCGACCAAATGCCAAGTATTTGATAATGCTAAAACCTGTATTCAAATGATAAAACCGCACGGTGCTCTACACAGGCTAGAAAACAGCAATTTGTCCCTCTGCAAAAAGAAAAGAAGCTTGAGCCTGGCAGATTGGATTGCTGAATTAGCCATTTAGTGAGTATTCAGAGTACGAGATCAGAGAGAAAAAGCCCAGTATCATGAGGCTTCTGTATCTAAAGCTATCACATGCTGTGAATCTATCCCTTTGAGTAATGTTTCCCATTAGGAAGGTACTTACATTAGGTCTCAGTCTGGCCGCCAGATCATAATACTTCTCGGCTGCTTCGTTGAGGCTGGCCTGTCTGTTAAAGATTTAAAAAAAAAAAAAAAAAAAATCAAACTGTATCATTTATTTTAAAATTGCACAGAGGTGAACCAGACTCATTATACAGCAAGATAATATTAACTTTTAAAAATATTACAATCATACCAATCAAACCATAAGTTGCCTAAAGCAGAAAAAGTACATTAAATTGAATGCATGCAACGTACTTATTGCCTTTAAGGCATTATAAATAGTATCTCAAAATAATCCTATTCAGTAGTTACTATGAGCTTAAATTTACATATTAGGAATTAGAAATGTTATTTTTATTTTCCAAGCTGACCCAGATAATGTTATAGGGTTGGGATTCTCCAGCTTCATCTGGACGTCCCAGAAAAATCTTAATTTTTAAAAATAAAATGTCAAAAAATTCTGTATCTATCTGCAAGTCCATTTTCTTTCCAATTCAGGTGGGGAATCTTCCATTGTGTGCAACCTGTGGGGGAAAAAAAAAAGGCCAGATTCTTCCTCTCCTCGCTCTCTGCACCAGGGTGCACCCATTACATAGCCTCAGCTAACTGGATGTTCTTGCCTGGGACTTCCATTTCTGAATGAGAGACAGAAAGATGAAAAGAGGGCTAGATTCACAACAACCGTGGGAGCAAAAGGCTATACCCTGGTCAGACTCTTCCTGTAAGCAACTGCTACTGCGCGTCCTTCCTCTTGACCCTTCCGGGGTGCTACCTTGTTTCCCCCTGCTTCAAGCTATGTTCTCTGGCCTTTAGTGAATTCTGTCATCCTTGAAATAGCCAGTTTCTCTTGACTACCACCAAATACCATGAGTGGAGCTGTTGACATCTACAAATAAGATACACACTGAATTTTAATAAGTTTATGCATTGTCTATTCTTGCAATTCAAAGCAAACTCCTGGATTCAGCCAACTGGTTCGTAGGAGAAATGTCAGGGTCCTGAGGAAGCCTTACCAATTAGCCATCAAGTTTGTTTTTTAATCATGTACGTTGCTTCAGGAAACCTGCAAAGATGGTAAGTAAAAGGGGCTAGAAGCTCTTGCAGGTGTACTGTAACTGGTGACTATATTTGCAGAGTACAGGAATGCCATAAAAAATGTCAAATTTAACTTCAGATGATGCATACAGCACACCTATAATGTGAACAATAATAGTAAATGGCTTGGGGCCTGCAGTTAAAATGGAGTAGTTTCTTTTGAAACTGTGATGTTAAGAAGCTTCTGATGGAATTCAATGGAATATCACTGAGCCATAAAAAAGAATGAGATCTTGCCATCTACAACAACATGGATGGTCTAGAGGGTATAATGTTAAGTCAGGGAGAGAAAGATAAATACCACAGGATTTCACTCATGTGTGGAATTTAAGAAACAAACAAACAAAGAAAAAGAGACAACTCCCCGCCCCATACACTCTTAAACACAGAGAACAAACTGGTGGTTGCCTAGAGGGAGCTGGGTACGGGGAGGAGTAAAACAGATAAAGGGGATTAAGAGTACACTTATCTTGAAGAGCACTAATGTACAGAAATGGTTAATCACTGTATTTAATTGCTATATTGTATACCAGAAACTAATATAACACTGTATGTTAATTTTCCTGAATACAAAATAAATAAATACCAAAACAGGGCAGGCAGGAGTGGGGAAGGGAAGAAGCTTTTGGGGTGAGAAGATGACAGAGAGGTCAGGAATAAAGAGGAGAAACAAAAATTAACTCTCTCAATTAGAAAATCACATTCAGGTTTTAAAAGAGAAGGTTCATTAGCCTATAAAATTGAATTTGCACTTTGGTCAAGTGCAAATAAAAACTATGAAGACATATCCCATGCAACCATATAAATTATAGGAATAACTGAAGATAACATCTCTCTGGAGATCAGGACATATTTTTCTAATTTTTAAAGGAAAAATAATTAGAAACACTGCTGTTTTTAATGGGATTATAGAGAAAGTAAAAACCCTTGACCTAAGGCTCTACTGGACTCATGACTGTTACAATGTGCTGCTGCAATTTATATTCTCATAAATGCTGGAAGTTCAATTTCAATATGTCAAGAAAAGTACTTTAGTCTGGTATGAAACAGCAAAAATTCCCTTGCTAAGGTATTTAATGAAGGTTCCCTCCACCAAATTATAGAATCACTTTGGTTCAAATTCATATGGAAATCTGAACCAGAATTCATTAGGTCATGCCCTGGAAGGGTTTTCTCCAGAGGAAAATAAAAGGCAGGGAGGTAGGAAATTAGAGTAACTTAATACTACAAAGAAGTTAAGTTACTTTGAAGCAAAATCAACCAATAGATGTCTAACATGGAAAGCATAGCAAACATTAATGTTCATCTTTAGGGACATCCGAATTCATCAGGTAGATAAGGATCAAAGAGAAACTGAGAAATTCACTAGATGACATGCCTTTAAAATCATAATCAACACAATTGAAGAGAAAAAAAAAGGTTTTCTGCCCCAAAATGGTTGTTCATTTTTAAAGTATTTAAAATTTTTAAAGTATTTAAAGTCTTTAGTGGTTTAATTCCCAAAGGAAATATCTAGTTTAGAAGGCTTAGTTTCTTAAGCTAGAAGTAGAATTGATGATATTCTAATGAAATAGAAAAAAAGAGTTTATTAGATTTGTCAAATAACTGTGAAAATTAATTTTCACTCTAGGATGGTAGGGGAAAGAGTGTGTCAGTTCTACCCACCGAATGTTCATTTATGTTCTTGTTTTATTCTCTAGACAGGAGAGAAAACTCATGAGGAACTGTCCTCATGTCCGCTTCATAGTGTATGCTATATTTCATACTCGCCTGCAAGAAGCATCATGGGAGTACTTAATAAATCTTAATTGTGAAGATGACTGAATCATTAATCAATATTAAAAAACTAAGGAAATTAGAATATTCTGCTAGCTGCTTAGGGGATTCTTGAATTGTCAAGAACCTCAACCACTGAATTGTTCGGACAGACCGCAGGATTCAGGTTGCCAAGACTAGTAGGATGGAATTATTCAAAGAAGCTGATGAATAACTTTTCCTAAATACCCATATCCTTCCTTTCTTCACTATTCCTTCTCTGGGACAATAAATTTCTAAATCCTCTACCTATGTGTCACTTACAAAATACCAGGAATTGATTATTCCATGTTCCAACAACACCATGAAGTAATTGCTATTATTATCCCCATATTACAGATGGTTAAAATGAGGTTTAGAGAAGTGGAGAACTCCCCCAAGGTTACATAGCTGGAAAGTGATTGATCTGGGTGGGTCACAGTCCCTACAGGTAAGTATCTAAACCACAGAATCATACTGACATCTTTGTATATACTGAGATGTAGCAGAATGATATGTGATACGTTGTTCTGTGGCAGTTGACCCCAACAACTTCTACATCAAACACAAAGAAAGGAAGAAAACATGCCTTTTGATTATAATGTTAAAAAGCCACAATTTAAGTGTAAGAGATGAGATTTGAAAAGGGAAGAATATAGAGGACATTTGCAATTACAGGTTTTACTTCCTGCCCACCTCCATCTCCCATATTGACAGAAGTGCACTTCACTAGATCAAATTGAGCAGAAGACAGTTTTCAGAATGGAATGAAATGCACTATTGTGTTATGCCTCATGTATCCCAAAGAGGGGGAAGGGGAGGAACTGAGGGGAAGGGCAAAGAAATATGGAATGAGGAAAAGTGAGAATAGTGCTAGATACTCACTTCCTTACCCCCACCATCTCCCATTTTTAGGGAAGGGTCACAGTTAGATATGGAGGACAATCATAAGTTTCCCACGTGTTGAAGTAGAAGACTTAGAAAGTAGTAAAGGGGAAAAGCAGGTGGCTCTGCCAAGAAATCTCCCAGGCCAGATGTAGACAACCTTGCATTTTGACCACAACACACTTTACAAAGCCAGGAATGAAATAATGTGTAATAAAAATAATTTCTACCAGGAAGCCACACTAGGTCCAGATGGGTGACTACCCCCATCTAACATGCCACCCCTAAGAGTCAACATAAAGTTATGTCCCATATCACCTAGCCAACAACAGACTTATCAACTGGAGAAGCAGATGGAGGCTCCCATCTCATTGCCAACTCCCGCCAATCATATACGTAGGGGCCTCCCCCTCTTCACACATCTGCAGCTTCTTGGGACTAGGAGAGGTAAGGAAGTAGAAAGAGCCTACATGGTATTTGTAAACTGGACTATGAAGTAAACCTTGAATTCCCAAGAAATCACTGAATTGTGCTTTTAAAATCTTTAAGTTTTTCTGCTATCAGTGAAAAGGTGCACTCCGAGTGAAAACAAACAGTAATGAAAGTCACAAACAAATGTCATTATCTGATTACTATAGAACTCCATTTTGCACATGGGACTATGAAAATTACCTTTGTTAAAAATATAGAAATATATTTCATATATCTAATTCCCCTCCCTGGTGTTATTCTGTAATAGAAAAGTATCTTTTGGAACACAGGTTTATGGCCCAAGTTTCTTAAAAGATATATAAAGGAAATTTGGGAATCAATGATACTGTGAAATAAGAACTTAATATACTCTGTGAAATGTTTGAGGGGAATCTGATTTAGGGAATCATTTATAATTACATACATTTGTATGTATTCTGTGAGAATTATAAAATTAAAGGTTCTAAATTCAAAATTACTCCCTTGAAAATATAAAAAATAAAAACTCTAGTAGCATTTAGAAGACTATAAATATTAGCAGCTGTGAACTGTCAATTTTAAATTAAAAATTATTTACTATGGACAATAACCACTGTTTGACTCATACAAAAGATAATATTTTATTAAAGTCTTGGTGATTATTCTAAGATAACTATAAGTTTTTTTTCTCCCTCCTCTTTCTCCTCCCTCTCCCCCTCCTTTTTCTTCTTTCTCCTTCTCTTTCTCTTCCTCTTTCTTTTTCTATCTAGAAAGCTATCTGTCCTTGTATCGTTTAAAGATTTTTCCCCCTCCTCCCTCTCCCCCTCCTTCTTCTTCTTTCTCCTTCTCTTTCTCTTCCTTCTTTTTCTAACTAGAAAGCTATCTGTCCTTGTATCATTAAAGTAAAATGAACAGTAGCTGAATTTTCCTGGATTCTTGCCAACAGCTAAACAGAAGTGAAGCTTAAGTTACTCAGAGCAGCACTAAATTTTAATTCTGATTGATAAATGCGTAGTAGGAATAGAAGCAGAATTGAGATAAACAAGGACATAAAAATGTGTGGAAAATCTTAAAATAGCCAAACTAGAGTCACACATATATAAAAACAAAGAAGCAGTAAAGATCCTTATAATGAAACTCCTAGAAGACACTGTTCATGACCACCAAGCCATCTTAAATGAAAACCTCTCTGTCAAGACATCAAAAATAGCTTTATGATCTGTTGGTATCCATCTCAGTTCTAAACATAAAAGATGGTGAGGTAAAGCAGAAATGTAGCAATAACAGAGGAAAGATTAGGCTGATGGTGTAATTTCACAAAAGATTCCTCTGAGTTAGAAACTTCTTGGTGCCCCATGAGAGTCTGAGTTCATTCTTTCGTGGCCTCGAATCTTTCAGGGCTTCTAAGGACAGGTTAAGCCTAGGTTTTAAAAGATTACATAATGAAATGTACCAGGAAAATTAAAAGGGAGGAAATATTTTTTGGTAATGTCAACTATTATAATGTTCATATATAGTAATTAACTCATGTTCAGTTTGTAATGCTCGGGTGAGGAGAAGGAGTTGAGAGGGGTGGAAAGAAGAGAGGCAACATAGAACTTGCTTGCGGGGGGGGGCGGGGGTGGTGGTCCAAGAACCAACATCATAAGTATCACCTGGGACTTGTCAGAAGTGTAAAACCTTAGGCACCACCCAAATATACTAAATCAGAACATGCATTTTAACAAGATCCTCAGGTGATTCACACACATGTTACTGCTGGAGAGGCACTGGGTTGGAATTGGAAGATGCTTCCCTTCGACCTCACTGCCACTGCCCTTTGCTTTAAAGACCTTATAACCCATCATAACCTAGTTGAAATAAGCCCCCTTTGGGCCAAAAGTTGGCACTAAAGTACAATTTATAATTGAAAAATCCAATGACTTTTTGAGGGGTTTTCGGTAATTTTGGAAGTGTTAAAGAGGAAAGGCCTAGAGAGCTTTGAAAAAAAAAAAAACAAAACAAACATGTATATATCCAACACGTGTATGTGTGTACATGTGTGTATGTTCCCAATCTACTTCGAGAAATAATCTGATCTGGTTTCCTTTTCTCTTAAGAATTTAAATTTTAGGGGTGGCTGGGTGGCACAGCGGTTAAGCGTCTGCCTTCGGCTCAGGGCGTAATCCCGGCGTTGTGGGATCGAGCCCCACATCAGGCTCCTCCGCTATGAGCCTGCTTCTTCCTCTCCCACTCCCCCTGCTTTTGTTCCCTCTCTCGCTGGCTGTCTCTATCTCTGTCAAATAAATAAATAAAATCTTTAAAAAAAAAAAAAACATTTAAATTTTAAGTCACTTCCAGTGGAATTTATAAAGAAATTAGTACATTTAAATTCTCAATTTTTAATATATTTAAATTACATAAGATTGTGTTGAGCACAGAAACTTAAAAGATGACTTTTTTTCATATGTTCATTCTGTTTTCTAGAAGTCAGGGAAGCAATGGGAACCAGTTGGTACAGTACAGTTTTGCTTTCTCTACTACCTTAGGGAGCAATGACAACCTGGGCCCTTAGTCTTAGAAAAACTGTAGTTCATGCTTAGCTCAGCTCTAAGTGCCCCTTGTCAGACACCGTACCATTCTAAAAACTTAATATTGCTTTGAGAGTACAAATGTGGCATTCTCCCTATGAATGTAAGTCTACTTTCTAAAATTTGTCATAAAGAGGTAATTTAATAATATTGGAAGGTCTTACTATTTAGGACTTACACACCTGATAACCTGTTACTCTATAAATCTTTTCTCCAACAATACATTCAAGAATCACAGCCTCGGGGTAGTCAACCAGTTATAAAGACACAATAGAGTCAATGTGACACAGTGGACACAGTATTATACTTGGCCAGAATACACTAAATTCAAATCCCAGTTTTACCAACTGTGGGAAATACTGACTCTCTTTAAGCCTCAGTATCTTCATATGTAAAATGGGAATACTATTGTCTACATCACATGTGTGATTATAACTAAGAGAGTGACAGATGTAAAATGCATAATATAGCACCAGGCAAAAAGGAGATATTTAAATAAATGCTACTTTTGTTCTTCCCTTATCCTGTAAGTGGATTAAAAAATTTTTTTTTCTGCCAGAGCCCATGAACGCTATGAATCAGGTAAAGTTTGTTTTTAGTGCTTCTGGAATTCCTCCCGGTATCAAGTATCTCTGTGCTCTTTCTAGCTTCTAGTTCTAGGAGAACACCGAATAAATTCATTCATACAAAATGCTCCTAACAGAATAATTGATTCAATACTTCCTTCTTACAACTCTATAGATATAACTCGACTGAGTTCTAGCATTTTGAATTACTTTGATATTTTCCTTTGATGATAACCGATCTTCTTTTTTGTAATACTCTCATCTGGAAGCATCTAGTACTTTCCCCATTTTATTTGAAGTACTAAAAGTGTCAACACATATAGTTAATGTTCATTATGTCAGGCCACTCAACATCTGTGATCACCCTCTCTATAAATATATTCAGTAATTAGCTGCAGTGTGGATCCCACCTTCCCAAGTAAGACAGAAGCCAGAAATTCCCTCTTCTTCCGACTTTCTAGTAGCCAAGATTCCAGCACATGGCCCATGTTCCACCAATCAGATGCAGCCTCAAGAGAACCGAAGTCAGAAGTAGGCCTAAAAGGAGGCAGCTGCACCCAAGAGAATCACCCAAGGGCTGTGGCGCTTGCTCTGGCTGGTTCCTTGTGGGTGATGGTGACAGAGCTTGGGACTGCAAACGCTGCTGACTCCCAGCAAAAGCCACATAGAGGGTTGTATGTTATTTCTGACTATGTAGAGAGCTCTCAAGCCGGACAGTGAGTCTCTGGGCTACAGAATACTCTTTCATAAATCCTGTTTCTGCTTAAACTGGCAAGAGCGTATTCTTTAGTTTGCAACTAAAAAGTATGACCCGTACAGGGAGACAAGTTTAGGAGTAGATCTATTTTTCAGCAGTTTTGCTTTCAATACGATGACTGAAAGCCTCCATCCTAGCTTTGAAATTTCCTCTATCTGTTGATAATTGCTTATGTGTTCTATGCTTGCCTTCAGAAATTTTCTATTTATATTAACATTTATATATACAAAACCAAATACAACTATATATGTGTATAAATGCTAAATATAACTACATACACATATACAACATATAATTATATACTTCTTTATGTATATACAAATGACACTATCACATACTATATACATACCACATATATACTATATATGTGTATATATATATACCTGTATACTACATATAATTATACTAACACGTATGTATTAATGTACATATAATGTTCTCATTCTATCCTCCAATCTTTTATCCTTTCAGTCATCATTTTGAAGTCTTTAGCACTTTCCATTAAATTCTGAGAATAAATCTATAACTTCTATTTAAATTATCAGTCTCTCAATTTTACCCTGCCTCCTTTGCAGTTATAAACTCAGAGATCCTGTTAATCTCTTGGTAACTTTTCTAATGTCATATTGTTCCTCTCCCAAACCACCTATTTCATTTTCCCAGATGTATTCTGTGTCAGTTAGGCTAGGTTAGGTTACACTGTTGTAATATAAATACATCCTAAATCTCAATGAATCAGGATAAAGTTTATTTCCCCCCCCCCCCCTTTGGTCATTTCAGGATCTATTTCCACAATTTCCAAGTCAGAAAAGGGAAAATCACTGACTTTTATAGCTTTGGCTCAAAAGTGACATATACCATGTTCACACACTTCAACAATCCAAACTAAGAACCATGAAGTTCTTCAACTTGGAAGAAGGCAGAAAAGTACAATCCTATTATGTTTATTAAAAGTGGAAGGCCTACATATTTGGTCAATATCATTGATATTTCTATACTACATATCATCCTTGTGAATCACCTTGATAACAGGAATTATAGATGTTATAAGTGGCTCTCAGGTTTTAATGTAAAACTTCCTGCACAGATGAGGGCTCTATACTTGGATACATCTGATTTGTCATTCTTATCTGAAATGCCAATTTGAAATCCAGTATTTCAAAACTTTCTATGTGCTGATTCTATAGAGACAGATCATTAACCACTATTGAGAGTTGAAATGGGTTTATCAGAAATTTCTCAAATTTCAAGCCTCTTGAAGGTCCCAATAAGATAAAGATTTGTCCCTTAATGGCTAGCCCTAGGAACTCACCTCTTCCAATCCGGTCTCATCTAGGTGGAATGACTTTCTTTTTTCCCCCCATTTATGATGAGTAGTTTTTCCTCACTGATAGATTCTTTGGATCACTTCATTGGGAATTGGCCAAGGAAAGGAAGTTAAATGTATACATTCAAACCATTTCTTGAACTATAACATTTCCTAAATTGCTGATTTTGGATATAAGGGTAGCCATTAATCCAACTAACCTAGACACAACCAGGGAGACATCTACGCTTTCCCTCATACCCTGCCTCATACTCTTTACCTCACCAAACCCTGCCAATTTCATCTCCTAAGTATCTTTCAAAAGAAGAGAGCTCTGAGGGAAAAATTAGTATCAAAGTCAATTTACAATAATTTGGCATCCCCAGAGGAAATTACACGTAGGAACAGATAAGCAAGATCTTGGTAGCTAAGGATTTTGATAAGGTTGCATTCAAGGCAAAACAAGTAACCTTTCTTACTCCTTTCGGCAAAGTCCTAAATGCTGGTGATGAATAAGGAAAGAAGTTGGTGTTCAACTTGCAAGGTAAGTGCTCAAGAAATACTTGAATTTAATAAAGTTGAAAAACAGAAAAACTAAGTAAAAACATTCATGGGTGTTGCCACCAAGTGGAGTAGGATATAGCCAGGCTGCTATGGTCATAATTGCAATCAATATTAGGAAAGCGCTGACTGACTGCACCTTAATGAGGAATGCAGACTGCAGAAAGCTAGAAAGTAGGTTCTGAAAAACAGACCCTAAAGATTTCCACATTGCCAATGTATAACAAAAATTTTCACTGGTTTCTAACACTATGGTAACTAAGGAAAAGTTGGAAGTGATATATTTAACAAGGACCTTTTTTGTAACTTTCTCATAATGGGTTTCCATTGGTAGACCTTGAATTTCAGATATTGATTTAATATGTAGCAAAATACATTGTGGAGGAAAGTATCTATTATGATTAAGATGAATTAGCCTGTAGAAAGTTGTGCATATCCATCCTTGCAAATGGCTTACTGTGACTAAAAGCACAGTGTTTCATTCATGAAGAGGAGAAAGTCCTCTCCCTATAACAGCTCCTAAGCCTGTCATGCAAATGAAGGTGTCTCTTTAAAAAAATTATCCTTGAAGGTTCTTGAGATTAGCTATAGTTTATTTTTTTTAACGATTTATTTATTTGAGAGAGACAGAGAGCACACATGAGAGAGAGAGAGAGAAAGAGAATGAGAGAGAGAGAGCATGCGTGCGCGAGCACTAACAGGAGCAATGGGGAGGGGCAGAGGCAGAGGAAGAGGGAGATGCAGGTTCCCTGCTGAGCAGGGAGCCCGAGCTGAAGGCAGAGGCTGAATGAATATAGTTTATTTTATAAATATACCAACAGTTGATTGAATGCTGGTTTCTCTTTGTAGATAGCAGCTTTAGGAACGTGAAATGTTAAATGTGGAGTGAATGCATTCAACTGAAATCTCAAAGTACACTTTCCTCTCAGGCTTTGAATTTCTTATTTAAAACTTATAAAAAGCTGGGGCGCCTGGGTGGCTCAGCTGGTTAAGCGTCTGCCTTCGGCTCAGGTCATGATCTCAGGGTCCTGAGATGGAAGCCCCACACAGGGCTCCCTGCTCTGCGGAGAGTCTGCTTCTCCCTCTTCCTGCCCTGCCGCTCCTCCTGCTTGTACACTCTCTCTCTCTCTCTCTGTGTCAAATAAATAAATAAAATCTTTAAAAAAATAAAACTTATAAAAAGCTAAGTAGGAAGCCATGTGGTTATAAAAGGACAACACAAAGGATCCTGTGGTATTGGAGATAGTCTGTACTCTGACTACACTGATGGATACACAAACCTACACACACGTGACAAAAAAAGCAAAGAACTACACACACACACACACAGGTACGAGGAAAACTGGGGAAACTCAATAAGACCAGTGGATTGTATCACTATCAATATCCTGCTTTTGATAGTGTACTGTCATTCTATAATATATCACCATTGGGGAAACTGGATAAATGGTACAGGGGATCTCTCTGTATTACTTCTTACAACTGCATATAAATCTACAAGGATCTCAAAAAGTAAACAAAACTACTTTTCTTGCAAGCCCATGTATTAAAGCCATCCAACTGTGAAGCCATTTCTCTGGTATTTTTCTTCCCTTTTAAGAGTAATCTACAGAATTACAAACCTATTCCTAGAGCCAAGCGCAGAGCCCATAGTGTGGATGTCAGCTAACGAAGCATTTAGGTGGAGATTTAATCGCGTGAAATTCAGGTAGGGTACGGGAGAAGGGGTATACATGTTGCTAAAAGAACAAATAACGCTTTTAAAAAAACTGTACAAATCATTTGAGTTTCTTAAAAACATTCTCCTTTAACCTAAAACACCACTTATGGATGCATTAACTTTCTTTTTATATTCACAACAAAAATTGTTTTGTTTTGCTATTATTATAATCAGCCTTCATAATATCTCTCTGAAAATAGAAGTACTAAAAGGTCTGCAAAGATATATCATTTCCATGCATAGCAACACTGCTGAATACAGCACCATTTTGAGACTTTGATAGCCCTTAGCTATATTTGTACTTGACAATCCTCTCCACCACCAAACATAATAAAATGCATTCACATGCCACATTAGATATAATTAATATAAAACACAAATACTGAGATGCAGTTGGTTAATCCACGTTTTGTTTTAGACATTTAAATAGTTATTAATTTTAATTTTGCAATTTTCTGTTTTGTTTTCGACATTTAAACAGTTATTAATTTTAATTTTGCAATTTTCTGTTTCTATTTTACAGTCATTTTTGAAGGTAAAGGAAAATGGTTCTCAATAATTTTCAGAGTCCTGAACGCTTACATGCCCTCCATACCACGCACATAAACTATAACAAACAAAATACTCCTGACTGATTTTACCATGGGAAAACAGCATCATTCACTTCAAGAACGTAGAATAAGGCAGTAGGACAAGCGACTTAGTCTACATAATTGCTTTCCCAAAGCCACCGTGTTGGTCTTCGAAGGGTCAGTAGCAACACTCACCGGAGCATGTGGGCAGCACTGAAAACCACATCGAACTCCGTGCTGTCTAATTCGGCTGCTTTCTTTGCCATCTCTGCTGCTTCTATGAGGCGAGCTTCTTCCAGAAGAAATTGACCTGCAAGGTACAAAACCAAGTGAGCTTCAACTTGGAAACTACTACTCTAAACCTGTGAGACAAAGAAAGTCACTACAGAGAAAAATAGAGTGGTAATCATGATTGGAAGCTAAGATTTACGTGTGCTGTCCATCTACACCTCATTACTTGGTCATATTTTATATGCCTTTCCCTTCATTGCAGGACATCCTAATGTATCTGTCTGGCATATTCACAGAGTGGGGTTTTCTTTTTTCCTTAAAAAAAATCCCATATAGACTACTGAACCAAGAAATAAAATGGATACAGTTGAAGATATATTACAATTAAGAGTTGAGTTGATTTTCATTATTAGTCGTTTAAAACAGCTTGTCTCTGATGCATATGTACAAACAAGGCTATCTATATTGAGATGTATTAACTTCTTCTATTTAAGCAGCACTAAAATTACTGAAAGAACATACAAAGGTCCACTGAGCATTTACTTACTCTTAATCAGACTGACTAATAAACATGGAACAAATATTAATGTGCTCACATTTTTGAGATTACTTGCAGGTCAGCTTTGCAAGGTTGGAATTATTGCAGATAGAGCCATACTACTCTTTGAAACTATACCTTAAGAACTGGTATGTAGTGCTATCCCAGAAACATTCATAAAGACAAAAAAAAAAAAAAAAGAATTGGGTCCAATTTTAAGGCTGTAAATAGGCAAACAGAACAGGCTATTTGTTTTACAGCTGGGGATTTATCAACAGCAAAAGTAATGATCTTAAGCCCTGTGTGCCATGGATATTCAAATGAAAACCAAAATAACGCATAACAGAGAGATGCTGAAATCATTCATGTAACTTTTGGGCTTGCCTAGCTGTGGTCCAACAATTATCTCTTTTTGCTTCGGGTTTCCTGTTTGCTTAAAGTTCAAGATCTTAACAATATGAAAAAGAAGTTCTAAAAATGATTTGCAAGTCCTGAGCTGCACAGGGAAAAACAAATTTAAAAAATGGTAAATGGTAAATCCTCCCTGATGCTGGTGGTTTGAAAGAGCCCATTATTTACTGCTTATCTAATAAATATGACAAATTGTCTTCTAACCCAAAAGGACCAGTCCTTAAAACACAACAGGACATTTTCTGTTTTAAGAATTCATACTAAGCCACAGACTGCTTGTTATCCAAACGTCAATTGTAAGAAATGGTGAGTAACGATCAGCCAACTTATTAAAATGAAGTGAGTTTTAAGACCAGGAGTCAGAGATGTCTTAGCTATTTCTACAAAAAGTTGTACATCACTTTCTAAGTCTGTCACCTAACATTCTGTGCCTTTCTCAAGTCTCAGACATTGGGTGAGAAAATTATTAAGAACATTGATTTGTAAATACAGTTGACCCTTGAACAACATAGGTTTGAAATGTAAGGGTCCACTTATGCGTAGGGTTTTTTTTTTTTTTAAATAAATAGAGTACAGTACTATAAATATATTTTTCCTTCCTTACGATTTTCTTTTTTTTTTTTTTTAAGATTTTATTTATTTATTTGACAGAGACAGCCAGCGAGAGAGGGAACACAAGCAGGGGGAGTGGGAGAGGAAGAAGCAGGCTCATAGCGGAGGAGCCCGATGTGGGGCTCGATCCCATAACGCCGGGATCACGCCCTGAGCCGAAGGCAGACGCTTTAACGACTGCGCTACCCAGGCGCCCCTCCTTACGATTTTCTTAACATTTTTTCTGTAGCTTACTTTATTCTAAGAACACACAGTATGCTAACACATATAATATACAAAATATGTGTTAACGGTCTATACTATCAGTAAGGCTTCTAGTCAACAGGTTATTAGTAGTTAAGTTCTGGGGGTGTCAAAAGTTATACATAGATTTTCAACTGTGTGGGGATCAGTGACCCTAACCCCCATGCTGTTCAAGGGCCAACTGTAGTTACATTTATAAATAGAAAAAAAAAAACACATTACTTATGAAATCCATGTGTGTACTAACTATAAATATGTTGATAGGAGATTCAGCTGAAAGTATACGCTGTTTAAAGACAGTGAAACAAGAATTAGATACTCTATGGCATACTGAAAAATTAATACCTCACCATATAGATCTTAGTAAAGGATACCAGACTAAACCTATTCTTCAGTTAATTACTGTTATTATAGGTTTTCAAAATTAAAATGTAATATTAATTGCTACCTGCTTTCAAAGAATAATGTTTACCTAAGTAAATGCATTAATAAATATGTTAATTAATTATGTGATATTTAAACAAAGGATAATGTAGGAGTTTATTGATGGTTCTTTTTCCTTTCCAGACAGCTATTAACTCTGAAATGTGTTCTGTATTAACAGTTAGGAAAATGCAACAATTAACTGAATACTGAAGGTTATTTAGTAAAACTCATTACTCCAGACTATAGAGGGTAAAAAAGACACACTAGCTCTGGTAAAAAAGAAAGAGAAAAGAGGGACATGATATCTGTACTGTCCACACAGAAACAAAGGACATGACCAGGAGCTTCGGTGATGAAGATAATGATGCTCAATGGCGTAAGAGGTCAGCGTGTGTGCCATGCCCCAAGGGCAAAGCCTTTCAAGCTCCCTCGATGCCAAACACACCTTTAATGATCAACAACAACAACAAAGGATAACAACATTAACTAGTTGTTGAAAATCAAATATACAATTTTTATCATAGTTTTAAAACCTTTCTTTATGCTTTAAGTCAGCTTTGTCATGCAAAATGCAATTTACAGACCGTTTGCAAGGTCCCTAAACCACACGAAACATGTAATTTTTACTAAACAGTAACAGAAAAAAAATCCCCATAGGATCATTTTTAACAGAATTCATTCATCATCTTAACATTCACAAAAACAATATCACAACATATTAGTTAGGTATTTGCATAATTCCCCCCATTCTGTTCTCGACGAGCCATATATCTCAATATTCCAGCATTAGTGTTCTGCTATGATAAAGGCATAAAATATTATGCAGTGCGGACCGCTTGGTGTCTTTTTTTTCACTGAATTTGAAAATGTGAACCAAATCCGAAAGTGAATTATTATTCTGCTATGTTACATAATGATTGTTTGTTTGAAATATGGCCCAGAATTGATGGAAAAAGGAGCAATAAGCATTTCAAATACAGAGAACCAACATAAATGGGGAAACAAAGACACACTAGGTTTCTTCTTAATAATGATCCAAAGAGCCAATATTGATATATATTGGGGAACAAAATTTGCCCTTACTTCTTCTGGAAGACTTTGCCTTAAGTCACTCTTCTACCTGCTTCATTTATTATTGTTTCCTACTAGACACTGGTGCCTGACCCTTTGAACCACTTCTGCTTCCCTTAATGTAACCTGCTGTTTCACAACCTTATTTATCCCGAACTCTCAGGCTCTAAGGTTTCTATTGTCCCATCCCAATCGTCAGTCCATCTTGCCTACCTATTGTAACTGGACATCTTTTATTTTTAAGCCCTAAAACATTTCCTTCTTGGTAAATCTTTCTTTGACCACTTAGAATTGCTTATGACTAGTTCGTTGCAATATGATTTACCATCTAAACCAGAGCACTTTAAAGAATAAAAGGGAATGGTATTATTCATGAGGCAGGAATAAAGGGGGTATAAAGCAGAATAGCCTTAATATGGCCATCTCACTTACAGCATATGTGACAGGACGTGGGCATCAATCCTCTCATCTTTATCACTACTAGGTAGTGAATTGTTTTGTACAATGTCTTTGAGTCAGTGTTGGCTGAAAGTGATCAATATTAACAAGACAGACACAGGTGCTCTTTACTGAAGAATGTGTGCATCTACGCAAAGCCCACCAAGACTCAGCCAGATGCTGAGGCTCAGGGGGTTAATGCAGCTACCTGGGCTTTGATGGTGAGGGGAAACTACAAGGAGGACCCAGGGCAGTATGGGGAGTGGAAAGCAAAGCAGGCACTCTGAGGAGTCCATCTACAGTGGTGGATTCTGCAAGGTGTGACAGGTTACATTTTTCAGTGGCTCATAGCCTTAGCCCACATCAGAATCACCTGAAAGATCCGACAGACCAGACAGCTAGGCCTCATCCCCAGAGTTTCAGATTCGTTGGGTTTGGGGTAGAGCCCACAATTTTTTTTTTTTCCAAGATAAGTGTACTCTTCAATCCCCATCACCTATTTACTCCCCCAAACCACCCCCTTCTGGTAACCATCAGTTTGTTCTCTGTAGTTAAGAGTCTGTTTCTTGGGTTGTCTTTTTCCTTTGCTTGTTTGTCTCTTAAATTCTACATATGAATGAAATCATATGGTGTTTGTCCTTCTCTTATTTTGCTTAGAATTATTCTCTCTAGCTCTAACCATGTTGTTGCAAATGGCAAGACTTCATTCTTTTTTATGGCTGAATAATATTCTATCACACACACACACACACACACACACACACACACACACACCACCTCTTCTTTATCCGTCTATCAGTGGACACTTGGGCTGCTTCCATAGTCTGACTATTTTAAATCATGCTTCAATAAACACAGGGGCATATATATCCTTTTGAATTAGTGTTCTTATATCTTTGTGGGAAATACCAACTAATTTGATTACTGTATCATACGGTAGTTCTATTTTTAACTTTTTGAGGAAACTCCATACTTTTTTCCACAGTGGCTGCACCAGTTTGCATTCCCATCAACAGGGCATGAGGGTTCCATTTTCTCCACATTCTCACCAACACCTGTTGTTTCTTGGGTTGATTTTAGCCATTCTGACAGGTGTGAGGTGATATCTCATTGTAGTTTTGCTTTGAATTTCCCTGATTATCATCAGATGTTGAACATCTTTTCATTTGTCTATTGGCCATCTGGATGTCTTCTTTGGAGAAATGTCTGTTTACATCTTCTGCCCATTTTTTAATTGGATTTTTTTGGTTTTTTTGGCTGTTGAGCTGTATCAGCTCTTTATATAATTTGAATACTAACCCTTCATCAGATATGTCATTTGCAAATATCTTCTCCCATTCAGTAGGTTGCCTTTTAGTATTTTGGATTATTTCCTTCGCTGTGCAGAAGGTTTTTATTTTGATATAGTCTCAACAGTTTATTTTTGCTTTTATTTCCCTTGCCTCGGGAGACATATCTAGAAAAATGTTGCTACAGTCGATGTCAGAAATTACTGCCTGTACTCTTTTCTAGAATTTTTATGGTTTCAGGTCTCACATTTAGGTCTCTATCCATTTTGAGTTTATTTTTGTGTATGGTGAAAGAAAGTGGTCTAGTTTCATTCTTTTGCATGTTGCCGTCCAGTTTTCCCAACACCATTTGTTGAAGAGACTGTTTTTTTTCCCACTGTATATTCATTCCCCTGACAAATTCATTTGACAAAGGAGGAATGAACATGATGTGAGTTTTTAACAAGTTCCTACTAATGCTGCTACTCCATTGTCCATAGTTTGAGAACCAGTGTCTGATGGGAAGAAAATAACTGTTTTGTACCATACTCTGGATGCCCTGTCTGGAATTAGCCACCAGTTAGATTAAGATCTTCTGGTCAATCAACTACATGTAGCATGACCTTCCCTAAATTACAGAGAATAATGACCATGTTATATATATGTGTGTAGATAGAAAGATACAGCTGTATTAATAAGATATATGCAATAAATACAAGTTTACTCTCTCAAACTCTTAAAATAAGGAAACTTAAGAATTTTATCTTTCATATATTGAACAGTTATGAGAAATCACTTCTCTTTCACATGTAGTAAACAAACACATTCTTTGTGTTTGATAATTGAGCAGAATTTCAAATAAAGAAATCACAAAAATCTTAAGTAAAATATATTTTGTTCTCATGTATATATTGTGCTACCACACTTCATTATTTGTTTGGTTTATAATTTGTCTTACCCAAGTTAATTATCATCATCTTATTTAATTGTCTTCAATCAAAGGAAGAACAAAAGCAAAAACAAGATGAGAAATAACAGAAAAAAAGTAATCGGAGTAGAGAAACACAGAAAAGGATATTTAAAGGGAAAGCATTCTCTAGAGGTGCAGATACAAAGAATGTTAGGGAAACACCAGTTGACAGTTCTGGACTCAAGTGCTTCTGTATTACAGTTATACCATTTCTTCTCTGGACAATTCTCTAACTGAACCATTTAAACTACTTGGTGGATCTGTACCAACATTTCAATATGACAAGCTGGTAAAGATCAATCCTTCATTAATTCCTGGCTTTAAAAAACTGCCTGAAATGTAGAAATCCATAACAATGTAAGCTGACCATAAGCCTACGCTCAAATACTGCTTTGTAAAAGTTTTGCACATGAACTCCCCAGATTAGTTGGGGTTGGCATTTCTTACTAAAATATATGAAAAATTCACTATTTTGATCAGTGCAACTAAATCAAGGAGCTACAACAATCTGTAATAAGTGTCATGATGACACAATTCTCTTTGGGAAAAATCATAGGTAGCTTTAAAAAACGTTGAAAGACAAGAAAATCTTATTTATAAAATAACAGCTAGAATTTAACATTTGCATTAAAATACTTCCCCTTGGCAGAAGACATCAGACCATCTAAACAGATCCACAACTGACTGGCTCCTACCACTAGGACGTTGTCTCAAGCCACCACGTTACTCTGGATTGCAGCAATAACCACCTAACCAGTCTCCAAACTTCTGCCCTTGACCTACAGGGTATTCTCAACACAGCAGTCAGAATGATCCTATTAAAATGGGAGTCAGTGCCCATCATTCTACAGCTGACTTAGGGAAAGTGACTGTCCTTAAACTGGACTACACAGCCTAATAGAGTCATCAAGGAGTTCCTCCCCCAACCTCTTACCCCATTCTCTGACCTCATCTCCTTTGTCTCCTACTACTCTCCCTCTTGGTCACTTATTCAATGTACACTGGCCTCTTGCTGTTGCCTAACACATTGGAGAAATAAAGACTCCTGCTACAAGGGTGTTTATTTGCCATTGCCTCCACTTGGAGTGCTCTTCCCCCAGATACCACAGTGGCTTACTGTTACTTCTTGGCACACTGTGGGGATCTAATAACTACACATTCAATAACAAGACTGTATTACCTATATCTCCATGTGGTTACTTTCTTGATCTGCAAGAGCCAGCTAGAATCTAGCCAGCATAGGTCACCAGGCACTTGCCTATTCATATCCTCTCGCCTTAGAGTGATTTTAGGCAGGGCTGCAGTAAATGGCTACAACATGCTGAGTATTGCAAAATTTCCAAGGCTGCCATTCACAGTGAGGTCTCTATGAACAGTGCCTCTGGAATATAAGCAACATGACAGCCCTGGTTTTAGATCTCTGCATTTCCCTCGGAATATGACAAATAATCCAGGCATCAATCACGCCTTCAAAGATACCTTAATTCCAGAATAGTTCAAACTATGCAATTTGGCTAAAATCTATTATATCCCATTGTACTTTGGAATAAATTCAATAGTCTGGAAAAAAGAAGAAACTACAGATTAACATATCCAACCCAAGAAATGTATATTGTGCCTAATACACATAGATGTAGTCATACTTGCAGTGGACAAGGGGGAAGATAAATGCAACACTTATCCTTCAAACAGTTCCAACTTAGTAGAGGAAAGAGGAGATTATGGAGATAGTTGAACCACAAAACGGATATAAATTTGAGGAGATGCAAGGTCTCACAGGCTAAGTGGATCATATCCGGATGGAGGTAAATGTTTGTTTGCCTTTGTTCAACTTATAATTAATACTGAATATACACAGAGTAAAGGGCACAAGGAGGGCAAAGTATCACTTGAATTTTCACACAGTGGCACTAGTCATATAATCAGCAGCCAGGTCATGAAAAAGAATAGCCAGAAGCACATGTCTAAACTTTTTCAAAGATTCAGATGACTGGAACAGGGGAAAAAAGCCTGGAAGATGGTGGAAATATGCGGGCTGATTTTGGTGACATCAAATGGTAACAAGACAGGTGGGTAAGGCGGAACTGAAGCAAGCCCTTTATGGAGTGTTTCTATTAAGGAAGGTGAGTAAACACTCCCGATGAGACAGGGTTGGGGATAATGCAATGCTCAAGATTTAAGACAACCTGCCCAAAGGAGATGCTGCCAAAGGGAGGATGTTAATGTATGCTAATTAGACCTGGGAGGATTAAAAATATGGAGGGGAATCATCTCTTTTGCTTCTATGAAGGAAGGCTTGCTGAATGTCTGAGAATTCCTTGCATTTTTAGGTATGTTCTTACTCCCCCCCACCT